>NW_013665981.1:126995-139888 GCF_000517525.1 Limulus polyphemus | reverse complement strand
TTAGAGATTGAGTTTCCACCGATGACGTTAGGTAATGTTTTCGTAAAAGTATTAATGTCCAATGTGAATCCACTGAAGTTAAATAATTTGTAATGTTCGAAATGTATAAATATTCCTGGTCAAATATCTGAAGTTTTCCGATTGATATGCGTTAAAACAATCACAGTTATAGCTTCCGAAGTTTATAGCACACTAACTATAGCGAACTAATAATGGATACTCCCCTTTAGCGCGTCGCGTTGTTATATTTATAGCCGTATGGAGGCGTTCTAGTTTTACGTAACAATACTGAACTACATTTAAGCTTTTACATATATACATATATTGTTGATTTTTACTCTCGAGAATCTTCTACAACTTTGGAGAATAGGCGGGAGTTTCGCAATACATATCTAACATTATAAGGTAGGCATGTTTTTAAACATAAACTTAATCTGAACAAACGTTCATATTAAAACAAATATATAATAACAAATTCGTTACATACATTACAGGAGTCTTCCTTATGAGAAAGTGTATGTAACGTTCTAGTTTAATAGCTCACTTCTGTGAGAGTAGAGTGAGATGAACTTAGTGGGTTCCTTAACCAGCGCCCTCCAGTTATACAGCGATATGTCTGCGAACTTATACCACTAGAAACCGGGTTTCGATACCCGTGATGGGCATAGATAGACTTTGTTTAGCTTTGTGCTCAATTACAAACAACAACCCTTAACCAACATTCTATATTAAGAATAAATGCTAAATATATACAGAAGTGTGTAAAAATTCCATACTAAATAAGGCAATAGGAAATACATAATATTCTTTCATACCACATACTTATGAAACTGATTTCCTTCATTTTATCTCGCTAAAGAAACCGAAACACAATTGTCTCAAAAACACATGCAGTAAATATTAAAGGGTGACATTGTTGTGTTGCTATTGTTTCTACTCATAGAATATGGACATTTCTTTTTATGAATAGGTAAAACCAACAGATTGTAATCAGGTCATCATTAGGTTCAGAGAACATGTATCACCAGGGATGACACCCGGAGAGATTGTTCAAGTAATGAGAGACCTAGTAACAGATGCTGTTAATGTACCTGTTACTCTACCTAACAGACGAGTAAAAAGTGCAGCACTCGAGAGAGTTGCTAGTTTGGCCTGGCTTCGAGGACCATCTAGTAAAGTGTCTCCTTTTGCCATGGTCCGAAGAGATAGCAATGTTGATGTCATGAGGACACAAAGTGTTCCAACACTCAGCAGCCGGGTAGAAGACCTCCCAGTGTAATAACTACAACTTGATATCTTACAAGAAGACCTTCTGTTGTCTATGGGTTAGTAAATGCACACACATAATTCACTTTTAACAGATTAATTGATTCAACGTAGAAGTAAACTGCTTGGCACTCAAACAACAAACATTCCTGTGTAAAGGATTAACAATAAAATCGTTTCCCAGCAACCTGATATTGGCGTAGGAACACATCTTGACCTGGATGAGCTAAAGGGCCAAACATCTAATGTGCGAGTCTTTTTGTGTGTGTGACAAAGACATCCTCCAAAGGGGTGGGCTTATCTTTTAAAGAAATTGAAAATCTAAAAGTGATCTTCCTTCTACTTCCTACATTCTGATAGGACAAATTAAATGGGGCAATGGAACAGATTTTTTTCATATAGATTACTCCTTATGTTGTAAGTTTTAAAGCTCATATCAGCATTGAGTAAACCAATGAGTAAGCTGGCCCAGTAGAAATTAACTTTTGTATAATTTCTATAATTATGTTATAAGGACTATTTTTCCATTGGGTTGCAAAGTGTATGACAGCATGTAGTATTTTTTATTCTTTGTTTTTGTAAAATTATACATTACTATTATATCAGACCATAAAATGTTTTTGTGGTATTCCACTGAATAACCTATATAGTACACAAACATCTGGTATTCGCAATAACTGAAGATTCACAGACCTATTATGGAACAGGACAGGTATATTGATTTATTACTCGGTGGAATGAAAGATACAGGACAGGGTGTTAAGTTGATATGAAAATAATCACATTATTTGCTGGTGCAAGTAGAAGGTAAATTCAAATACAGGCTGATCAACAAGTGGAAATAGATATCGTATTATTAGGCTAACAAAAAATATAATGTATTTAAATAAAAATGCAAAGAGAGCAAAATGCAATTAATTAAACAAAAATGAGCTTTACTTGAATTCAAGATAAAACACTCACGATATACAAGTTAAACACTTGTGAAAGAGAACTACAAGACTCCATACCAGGTCTTTAATCTTCCAAAACAGAAATAAATCTGATTGAAAATACCAAAACTGCATTTAAAAGTTACCTTCAACATGTATCTGGCCAATCAGAAATATGTATCACAAGAACATAGAAGTATGTATGCTCCATATGACAGTTGTAGAGCAGTCTTACGTATGAAAGACAAAGAAAGATACAATACAATTATTTATTGAAACAGTAGATGGTTTATATTTAGGGCTGAACTAACACATGACCTCAGCTGAATTTAGTATGTTCAGAATTAGCCCAACTTAAATGTTAGATTATGCATAGAGCTCCAGCACGTTCGAGTGTCAAATGATTACCTTTGAGGCCTTTACTGTACTTTTTTTTCTTGCTTTCTATACACGAAAAAAAAATCCTTTTAAAATCGGAGGGATTTACCAAACCATCCACCCACCCCCTCCCAGCTCCTTGGTTCCTACGCCTATGTTGAGTCAATGTTAATATTCATTGTAACTTTCAACTGAATATTTGTGTTGATAAACTCGGTGTAATGGCTAAATATGTAATTAATCTTGTATTATTGGAGGTTTAATTAAAAAATGGCTAAGTGCATTTTAGAGGATCTAAGTGTAATGACTAAATAAATAAATGATAAATTTTACTGTTGAAAGATGTGATAATAAGACGAATAAATAATTAAAAGACAACATATTGTTGTAAGCCTTAGTAGTTGTACTAAATAAGTAAATGGCGAATTATACTGTGAAAATATTAGATAATATAACGAAATAATACGTAAATGAACCACTATAAATTGTAAACTTTCAATAGATAATTAAATGCATTAATTTACTTTTGGAAGTCTTAATAAATAAGTAAATTATTTAATGAGTTGTTATAAGACCTGATATCGCATTGTTGGAATCCCTTATAATGTAATGAATAAGTGTGTAAATGACACTTTGTATTCTTGGAAGACTTAATAAATAAGTAAATTATTTAATGTGTTGTTATAAGACCTGATATCGCATTGTTGGAATCCTTTATAATGTAATGAATAAGTGTGTAAATGACACTTTGTATTCTTGGAAGACTTAATAAATAATAAATAAATTAACGCATTGTTGGAAGATTTCATAATGTAATGTATGAATATGAATGATTTAATATATCATTTGTTGATAGCCTTTATAAAAAAATACTGCAATGAATATACGCACATGGCTTAATATATTCATTCTGAATATTTTCTCATTTTCTCAGTGAATAAAATGAAGAATCCATAAAAGATCTAGAAATGCGATTTACTTGAAATCAAACCCTGTATATTCAGTATATTGTTGGTAACATTTATATACTGTAATGAATAACAACATAAATTTAATCTTTAATGTATTCTTTCCACGCTGATTTTTCCAAGCCCGTTCCCTTGGCTGTGGTTTCACTAGATAATAGATAGGGACATAGAGGTTTATTTTTTTTAATTAAAATCGTTGGTGATATAACAGAAAAATAGCTTAATTCATAAACGATTTAAGTTTAAAGTTGGATCAATATTTTTATTTCATGATACATTATATGCAATTGGCTCTAGCCTAGGTGATCCTACACTATGTCTATTCTTTAGGCTTATTATATCAACCCCAACTACACTTATAGTGTTTCACGACCCCCCTCCTTCTGGCTCCCTTGCACCCCCGTAATTAAAATCGTAATGGGTAGACAGTAATCGAACTATTCTATCTAGATAGATGCATTATGGCTTTTATGACTCCTGTTATTTCGAAAAATCAAGTGCTTCGTGACGTAACACACACTGGCTTTTATATAGGTAGATGAAAAAACGTACCTATATACAGAACTTTTTATAATTCTTATAACTAATAATGTTTGGATACCCTCCTCGGTTATGCAACTCTTATTTCTATTCTCATTGGCGTAGTTTACTAAGAGTGCTGGGAGAGTGTTGATAGAAAAGTATGCATTTAGAAACTGCGTACTTATTTTGTGACAGTGATTTCATAACATCAGCATTTCCTTGTGACAGACTTGGGCAAGACTTGATGAATTTCGGTAAAATCTTATATATGGGCCCTAAGTAGCATGGAGAAGTTGAAGGGATTGCAAAGATTCTTCTCCAATAAAATGGTTACCATGATCATGTACTTTCTCCTGTGTCTCTTCATCAGTGTGAAAGAACCAGTTTTTATGAATATTCTCCATCTGATACAGTTTCTACTCATTTGTAATGAGTTTACCTCATTTTTTGACACTACACGTTTAAATTTTCCTGCCAGGAATCTAACACCTCTCAAACCTGTTTTCTTCTTTTGAAGAAATGAATGCAGATATACCAAATCTTTGAATATTTCATTTGTGTAGAAGTACATGTGAGAACAAGTGCTTTGCAATAGGTATGAATAATTGTTTCATACCTTGCACAGGTATTTTAAGCTGACCAGGTTTCAGCCTTGACAGTGACACTCTTGTTGGCTGTCCTCTTTCCATGTCACTGAAAGACAGTTGATCCTCCATCTAACTGTAGCCCACAGTTTTAGTGCTTGTCTTCTTCTTTTTTTCTTTACTGAGAACATCTTCTTTCAGGAACCTCTTCATTATGCTTCACCCAAACACTTTATGAGCTCATCATATAGGATATAAATAAGAGAATAATCACTTTGAAAGAATTTAGGAACTTTCATAGCATACTACCAATTTGCACAACAAATTTCAGATCAACCAACATGGTCTCATCTTTGGCACTCAAGCACATTTTCTAATACCTTTCATTTTGCTCTGTTCTGTCCTTCCTGGCCTATTAAAAGCGATGTTAGGTAATATTTCTTTTCGGCATCCCAGTTACTAGTAATGTACTCTGGTTTTGTACTAAGATCAGCCATCTTCTATTTACATGTCTCGGATAAGGTTTGGGTTCAAGTCAAGTTTTAGTTTAATTTGTTAAAAATCGGCTCTTTTGCAAAACATCTTTATAAAACACCCGTGGAGACTGTAAGAAAGTTCTACACAATATTTACTATTTAAATCTAAACCTAGGCCAGATATGAATGTCTTATGTACGACATGAGGTTTAAGGCAATGAAAGGAAGAAAACCTTTACAATCATCTTCCTTCAGGATATCACTGGTTTCATTACAAATGTTTTTGTTGACATTTGAGCCATCATATGATACATTTATAAAAAGGCTGAGAGGAATGGCTATTTCTACTTTCAAGAAATGCATGATTTTTTTCTTATATTTGCTTTCCTTTGGCATTACCGAAGTGGAAGTCTACAGGGTAGCTCTTTGTAAACTGGTTTTGTGTTTAAGCCCGTCTAATTGTTTCACATCTTGATCAGAGGTGGTTTTACCGCACAATATTATGTATTCTGAAATTGTTTTCTATGAGTCATCCAACAATTTCTTTAGCAGGGGCGGTCTTAGACCATCTAACATGATACACGATACCTTTATTGCTCCCATTCTAAACTTTTTTGGCAATGGAACTTGCTGGTTGCAGCATTTCTCTTTGTTGTTTTTACATTACTTTCCAGGGATGTTTGAGATTTGTCAAAAGGATATTCAATGTTGTTGTACGTTATTATTCAAGACCTTTATCATTTTGTGACATTGTACAGATTTACTTTAAAGCATCGCTAGTTTAGCCAACTTTTTGATCTGTGTTCAAATACAGGTAGTTTCATATCCAAATCGTATTAAATTTCAAATTGAAGCCATTAATTTAATCGGTTTCATATTCAAAATTGAATCGAACTTGAAAAATCACTTTCACACACATCTACTCATACCTCCCCTCACCCCCACCGGGACAACACGGGTTTACCCTTTTATAAAGAACTTACCTAAGCTGGAAGTAACCGCACTTAGACCTTAACTGAACTGTTATCTCATGACAAGCCAACTATGCCAGAATGTTCTGACTTCATGCCCGTAACTCTGAAATGTAAGCTTAAAACCACTTAATGTTCTAACAAAGGTAACCAGTCTTGAGAAGAAAAAAAAACATTTTGTACCGAAAAGTAATAATTACATATAGTCGGCTGAAACTGTGAAATTTAGTATCGTAAGAAACCTTGTCATATGAATAAGTACTTGATATATTAGTAATTTATCATTAAAAATGTTTGGTGAGAGTAGAGTGGAAAACTGTTAATTATAGAGGTTTATAGGGAATATTAGCCAACGTAAGCCAAAATACAGGGCTATAGAGAGAACTTAAACATATAGGGATTGCAGGGCAGGATAAAGTCGGTGGAAGTGTTGCGTACAAAATAATGTAGACAAGAATTAACAAATTAATGTGTTTTTTGTTACAAACTACAGCTTTTACAGTAAGTAAGATCTGTTTTTAGAACAGGAGCGACGTTTCGATCACTGGTGCGATCATTCTCAAGTACAACTTGTGTATTCAAGAATGATCGCATCAGTTATCGAAACGTCATACTTGTTCTAAAAACAAATCTTACTTACTGTAAAAGCTGTAACTTGTAATGAAAAATAAATACTCAGTAAGCAAACCTATTAATTTAATGTATTATTGATAGCTCTTATATATACAGTACAATGAAAAAGTCCATAAATAATGAGTCGTAAGCTACAAAGAATACTGTCGAACTAATAGAGCAACAAATGATCCAGTTAAGTGACGCAGCGGAAAATCAATTCCTCGTGACAAACCATAATTTTGCTTGAAAGTCCTCTATTGTGTAACGTCAACAATAGCATGTATTTAGTGAAAGACTGTGACAGTGGTGTATACGTAAGAGATTACTGGTAACAACAATGCGTATTCAATAAATCGCGGTGACAATAGCAACACACGGATAGGGATTGTGTCAAAATCGTTCATTTAGTGATAGTTCGCAATAACAGGGTGTTTTTTCGTAATAGGTAGTGATGATGAACGATAAGTCACTTAATTAATGTTGAGTCTGTTTATGCATAGATAACATATGCTGGATCAATAATATTTCAATTCTTACTCCAATATTTATCATTATAGGTTTTAGCGTACCGCTAAACAAAGAATCAAACAACACAGATTATGGCTTGAGTTTCTCTTACAAGTAAACAAAAAATTTTGTATCATTATTTCTACCTTTTTAATAAATTTTTAGAAAACTGATTTCTTTATTTGTGCACGATTCAAGTTTTATTTTACACCTTGGTTCTTATGGGTATTAGACCTAACAACAGAGTGATTCTGTACTCAAAATAATTAACTTTCCGTTAGCTTTTAATTACGACTGGATCAACAACGAAAACAACTTGTGAAGCTATATTTTATTTTTATTCTTAATTATCTCAATTTCTCACTATTTGAAAACTTGCCTCTTTGAATTTTCAAATCTCGCTATCATCGTCTACTGAAAGTGATTTTTCTATAAGCTATTGGTACTTGAATGAATTTGACTTTCACTTCACGAGGGCGCTGTAAGGCTTAAAAGAAATAATATTTCACTTATTACTACAAACATGTGGAACTCAGTAATAAACTAATAATGTACTAAACATGATATTTTATAGAAAGAATTTTTATATAAAAGTTACCAGATTTGAAAATATAATGATGTAATCGTAAAAAAAATAACAAAAACATTTTAATACGTCTTTTTGGTATGAAGTCGAAAATTATGCATTTTTTTTCATATCTACACTTATCTGTGTTGACTTCTGAAATATTATAAATATTAGTCTTATACTACTTATCTCTTGTTTAAAGACATTGCTAAAATATTGACTCATGATGTTTAAGTTCGAGATTTTTATGCACTGGTTGAACATTTTATTATTCATTGGAAATAATAAATAATAATAATACTAAAATAGGATATTTTTAAATAACAGTGTCTTAATTTCATTCAAGCTGATTTTACAGATTTCTGTGAAAAACTATATTTACACAATCATGGATAAATTCTGAAAACAACAAGTGAACCAACAAGTGCAAGATACATAACCACAGGCTTCGGTCATTAGCTATGCTTAGTTTAAAACTTAATTCCACCATCCTTGAAATTAAGATGAATTATAATGCTAATACAGTTTGTATAATAAACCACTGAGAAGATATAAAATAAAGTAAAATGTATATAAAGGAGCTATTCCAGTATTTCATATTAAAACTACTTTATTTCAGCTTAAACTTGGAAGGCTTAAAACAAGAATATTAAAAAAAAAAGAAATTTCGCCAATGTTTAACCTACCATCATGTTAACTTAAACAAGTGCATGATAAGATTTAATATGTGCACTATCTTTAAACAAGTGTAAAGGTACTACAAGCAGCCTACTAAAACTGTGTTGGTAAGTTTCAATAAATGATACTTCTTTGGTGATTCTCTTGTTTACATCATATTTTTGGTTACGAATAATAATATTTTTAACTGAAATGTTATAGGGTAGTTTCACATCTAAATTCAAATACATGCAACTACTTCCCACACTCCAATGTATAAAACTATCACAATCTTACGCATTGTTTTATAATACATATTTAGATCTATCAATTTTGCTCTAGTTTATGTCATTTAAAATCAGGCTGAAAGCTCTCTTAATGACACTAATCTCTCTTGTCACGAAAGACAAATAACACACAACGATGTTATCATTAAAGCTAATTGAGGGGTTTTAAAGCTCAGGAAGTTGTAAATAACATGATCAACAGCTTTATTTTAAGGTACTCATTTAATTTTATAAATCAGTTTGGGGCTGGCCAATTTTTATAATAATCATTCAGGACTACTACAAGTAGCTTTAGCATTGTTATAAATTTTTATAGTACTATTATACAATTTTGCGCAGTTGCAACCTTTTTAAAATCCCTGACTGGGAGGATATGATATAAATCATTATCATCGTATTATGATGTAATATCCCACCTGTTTCTTATAGCCAATTTCTAGGCCTAACAAATAGTTGATTTCTAAGGAATCGTATAGAACGTTATTTTCATTTAATTTAATATAGTATCGTCTTTTTTAACTATAATATGAAAAATTTTCCGTCGTAAATCCTCTTTAGAGTGTTCACTATTTCCTACAGGTTCAGAACCACGGGTCAATCTGGTATAATATCTATTGATACTAAAAATAGTTAATTATACGTACACAAGAAATATACCACGATGCTGACCATGTAAAATCTAAATTTCTTAGTCATAATAGAGTATGATAGAATATTTGTTCACAATCATTTGTCACTAAATGTATCTATTGTAAATAAGTAATTAGCCTTTATATAATACGTATATTCCTCCCACCAAAGTTTAAGAGACAAGATATAAAAGATTTGTTTACCTTTTGTGACTGCTTCCTTATTAATTTTCATGCCTTTCAATTTAAACCGTTCTAATATTTCCCGGCATTCCAAAGTTGCTGTTCCATTTCTCCTTTGTAAATGAGGAATTGTACTGCTCTCCGTTGTATCTAGCGAGGCTTGTATGCTAAAAAGTGGCATAAAATGTTCTGGGGATCGTTTTGGTGTCGCTTTCCGTTTCTATTTATAAAAGTTATATAAATGTTAATCTACACAAGTCTTTATGGTCATTTCAAATTTTTATTTAATTCTATCATCAGTCTGTGAATCACTGGCCCCCCAGTGGCACAGTGGTATGTGATGGGCAGAGCACAGATAGCCCATTGGGTAGCTTTGTGCTTAATTACAAACAAACTGAATTTCTAACATTTTATACTCAACTAAAACACAACCCCTACCTTTCTCTTTTCGCCTAGTGTAAATAAAATCAGTGCATTTTATGTTTGTTAATCTTTGTCGATTCTTTGTGTTTCAGCATACTTACTTGAAGAAAGTGGATTATAACCCTTTCCGTATTTTGTAAAATGATTAGTGTTCCTTTTTCTCTCTTTGTAACATATCTTTTTAATTATCAATTTTGTAAATTTCTTTGTTTCTATCTCGTCCACATTTTATTTTTCCTTGCTAGCCTGTGGTATATAAACTCTTGATATTATTTCTTAATTAACATTTAATAACTTTTTGGTGTGGTAATTATTTTAACCTATTAATTTAATTCTCGGTATATCTCCTCCTCTCCTCGTCATTTTTTTTCTTACTTACTTGCCTGTACCACATAATTATTTCGTGGTCTTTTCCAGCCTCAAAATATATAGAACTTTTTATTTATTCTTTAGGTATATAAGCAGGAAGTCCTGTCTTACCTCTCTCTTTGACTGATCAGTTATTTTCAACAGGCACTTGTATTTTTCTCGTCGCAGTTTGAGAAGTTTCTCCTCTAATACAACATATTCAATGGGTTTTAGTAGGTTTTTCAACATCTGTTCATTAGTTAAGCCTTTTTTTCCTTTCTCGTGAGCATTGCATTTGTCTTTGTCAACGTTCAATGTTTTCATATTTACACTAATATTTTTCTTCCCGGGGAATTCATTTTGGGCTAATTTGTCATCGCTAGGCGTCTGTTTATAGAAAGGATATTTTGATGACAATACTGGTAAATCCTCACTAGACAGATAATGGAGCTGGGAATTGAGATCATTAATTATATTGTTAGTCGAAGTGGACAGAGATGTTAAAACATTTAATTCGTTTCGCTTTGTGGTAAACCCAGTTTCGGTAAATTTTTCCATTAGTTTTTCGTTCAGTATTTTTCTCGTATGTTCTCTTTCAATAATTTTTCCGGGTGTCGTGCTGCCTCTCGTTATGTTTGTTGCTGTCCACTCGACGATCAAAGATTTTAGTACCTTCTCCAATGAGCACACATTATGTTGTTTATTTGAAATAGAACTCTTATAACCTCCTTCCAATGATATAATATTAGGCGCCTTGTAACTTCTGAGTAACTCCTGCCAAGATAACAGGCGTTTCTCTGGTGGTTTCGTCAGATTTAAAAACTGTGCAATTGAAATAACGATAGACATGACATCATCTCGGTAAAGTGATTCTTGCTGACACGAACCTTCTACTGGATCGGATAAATCATTTTCTAGAGAAACAAAAAAGCACACGTTCTTTGAAACTTAAATATTCCCTAAAAGTATGAGTCGCTAAATTTAAATATTAGTTTACTCTAATGCTCTCTACCAAAGTACGAAGGCACCCTTAGGGCCTCTGGAGGGATTAACGTATGGGTTGGAATTCGGTTCTGACCCCCCTATGTCTTCCCTGTGCGTTGAACCGACACCAGCTAACATGTTGTATATATGTATTTATATTATCATGTAGCTAGTTACACGTCGCCTTATAAATTATCACACACAGTGACTTATATGTTTTTCTGAATGCAATTGTCCGTTGGAGACTCCCACATACGGGAAAAAAGAACTAACATTTTCAGCGTGGTGAAGTCATAAGAACATAACATACTTTAGACAATGATAAATATAATCTTAAATCATTTACCGAAAGCTTCTGTTAACAAAGGTACGAGGAGATTCGATACCAAACAGGTAAAATATTAGAAATGTAAAATAAAGACGAGAGACAATATGAGACAGATGTTGTTAAGAACCATCGAGTAAATATAATAGACGAGAACAGTTCAATAGAGAACCATTTGTCAGGAGTTTGGGTAACGATGATCAAATATAGTTTGATATCAGTGTTACGGTACTATAGGTAGCTAAGAAAGTACATGTGATTTACATCTGTTACAATGTACTGGGACTATAGACAGGAAGTAATAAGAGACACTAACTTAAGTTTTACGGTATATTGGTGCTACAGACAGGTAATAACGTATTACAGTGATTTATATCTATTACGGTATGTTGGAACTATACACAATTAATAATGTGTTTGGGAGACTTGCAACTATTACGGTATATTGGTACTATAGACATATAGTATATGTGTTGTGGTGAATTGCAACTGTTAATGTATATTAGTGCTATAAACAGGTAATAATGTGTTAGAGTGACTTGCAACTATTACGGTATATTGGTACTACAAACAGGTAATAATGAGTTAGGGTGACTTACAACTATTACGGTATATTGGTAATAAAAACAGGTAATAATGTGTTAGGGTTACTTGCAACTGTTAAGGTATATTGGTACTATAGACAGGTAATAATGTGTTAAGGTGACCTGCAACTATTACGGTATATTGGTAATAAAAACAGGTAATAATGTGTTATGGTTACTTGCAACTGTTAAGGTATATTGGTACTATAGACAGGTAATAATGTGTTAAGGTGACTTGCAACTATTACGGTATATTGGTACTATAGACAGGTAATAATGTGTTAGGGTGACTTGCAACTGTTAAGGTATATTGGTACTATAGACAGGTAATAATGAGTTAGGGTGACTTGCAACTGTTAATGTATATTGGTACTATAGACAGGTAATAATGAGTTAGGGTGACTTGCAACTGTTAATGTATATTGATAATACAAATAGGTAATAATGTGTTAGAGTGACTTACAACTGTTAATGTATATTGGTAATATATACAAGTAATAATGTATTGTGGTAACTTACTATCATTACGGTAAACCGACGTTTTCTTTTACTCAGTGTGTTTGTCTTATTTTCAAGTCCCGCTCTTCGATACACCTGGAAAAAAGTTAAGCACCCCCGTGTTTTTTTCAAGTGATTCAGATTCGACGTTCTTGTGACTGATTTTAAATTACCATTCAATCCAAACG
>NW_013665981.1:125343-126065 GCF_000517525.1 Limulus polyphemus | reverse complement strand
CGTTTGGATTGAATGGTAATTTAAAATCAGTCACAAGAACGTCGAATCTGAATCACTTGAAAAAAACACGGGGGTGCTTAACTTTTTTCCAGGTGTATATATGCATAAACAATCGTTATTCACGGAAAATTGTCGCACTCAACAAAAAGATTTTGTCTTATTAAAATAATTGTGTATTGATAAAAATTAATTATCACATCTTTGGCCTACTATAAATATTTAGGTCCGTATTACTATCATTTTTGAGTAAATCTTTAGGTCTAAAATACATGATGACCAAATAAGTTACAGATAAAACATTTTGTATTTTTTAACCTATTACAAAATTTCTACCTACTGTGATCACTCACGTAATTTTGTGAGGAGCTTTTCGTACCATAATTCACTACGTTGCTCTCGACGAATCATAGCAATGCCTTTTATCAAGTCGGAGAATGTCACGTGACCTTTTCTTTGATCGTCGAGTGTCGTCATAATATCGAGAACATCGTCATCAGTTAAAATTTTTCCTAGCGGAAGATAGTATAACGATACTAATCAGTGCATTTAAAGGTGTTACACAGGCAATTTCTACTTTATGAAATTTATTACGATAAAATTATAAACGAAGAAAGAGAATTACTACCTAGAGTATGGCACATACGCTTTCCGTAAAATGTTAAATAACAATACATTAAGGATAAAATCATAAATAATATTCAACGTTAAACTGGTACACAGTT
>NW_013665981.1:117696-124700 GCF_000517525.1 Limulus polyphemus | reverse complement strand
AACTGTGTACCAGTTTAACGTTGAATATTATTTATGATTTTAACTTTATACACAAGTGCCAAAATACTATAAATACATTAAGGATTTGCAATGAATCCCATATAAAACATCTTATTTTATTACATTTTATTACCCATTTAATATTCGGTAAAAAAACAAATGTGTATACTATAATATCTATTTGCCTATCTGTCAGTTTCTAACGGTATTTTTTGTTATTTTGTTTTGTGATCATTCGTAAAATATAAGAATGGCATTTTTTTTCGTTTCTTTTTTACAGCAGTAAAACGTAAAGTTTGATAATATATTAGCTCAAGCTCAGAACTGTTTTTAGAATTTTGAGGGATGCTTTACTTTCAAATGTCCATAAACAACATGTAAATGTGGAAAAATTATGCATTAACATTGGATTCAGAACCTTGAGACTGACTAGCGACTGACTAACTCCGTAACTCTAGTTTAAATGTATTACGATGTGGTATGTTAGATATAAGAGGTTGTAAGCAGGCCACGCAGAATGCTTGAAAGGGGGTTTCTAATTTGCGAGATCAAAAGCCAACAAATATACTGTGCGAAGCACAATTAGCATGCTTTGCATTCTAATGTTTCGGTGGTCTAGAGGAAATGACCCTCCAGAAAAGTTGTAAAACATACGTGTTATGAAATTAAATCTGGAAGCAATTTTGCGTGAAATATAGCTAAAATTAGCATAAATATGTATGTTTTATTATAGTAAAGTACTGTACTATCTATATGCAGAGTAGTTATTAATTGTTAAATTATATTACTAATGTTGGTAGCAGTGTCATAATGATTGTGTATTAAAGCCAGAGCTCCCAGTCTTTCTTCGGTTTGTATATACCTCAGGTAATTATTCAACCGATGGAGAGCAGGATGCCGAACGTTCACATGACCATGAACTTAGTGGCAGTGTGGCAAAGAGTGGCAGTAACATAAAAATACTTGGTACACTGAATCACGAAAGCAGTCAGCCAGTATCTGGGACCTGTCCTGAAGAGGTATAGAAAACCATGTTGTCTTCTATCAATGAAGTTCTTCATCAAAAATATCAGGATTTGGCAAATCTTCCCTGTAAAAATCTATAACCTGACTGATATCAGAGATAATCTTCCCTGTAAAATCTATAGCCTGTCTGATATCAGAGATAGAAAACTCTTGTGTGAGTTTTGAAGAAATAAGTTTCTAAATTGATGTTGCTGTGCATCAAATCTGGAGTAAAGATTACTGATAATGTGGTCAAGAAAAGGAATGGTTACTGTTTTCTGTAAGTAATCCTCCACGTAACTATATTCTGCATTTGCACGCTGGGCTTGTCGTTGACTAACTCGTAGAATGTTAACATTAATATTAGATTTGTTTTCAATATTACTGCTATGGTTGAATATACGATGTGGATAATCATCTACGTTCAATATTAGTGAAGTCAGTTCTTTACGGCATTGTTCTATTAAGGAAACACCAGAAACAATGTCTTGGCTTGGGCTTTGTAAATTTACAAAAGTTTCTTTCAAATAGTAAAAGGAACGTTGTAAAGCTGTTAAAAATAAATTAATTCAAAGGATTCCAGTATTTTTTGATAAGCCATAGCATTTTTATTATTTTCAGCAGTCCAACTGTCATTAAACATTTCAAAATTATCATCTTCATACATAATAACCTCAATCATGTGAAGTAAGAACGGATGACCTAAACAGAACCTTTCCCAATCTTCAATATTCTCAACCCAATGTGTAATGTACACATTGAGTAGTGGAAGACGTGATGATGATGCTTCACGCTGGATGTTCTTTTGATAGATTGCCTTTAATAGTTCCCCATGTTTAGGTGAGGATTTAATTCAAATAGTTATTCCTTTAACTTGTTCGATACAATTTCGTATTGGTGGAATTGAACATGAATTTATAATGGCAAATTAAGTGAGTGACCCACGCAAGGAGTTTACAAGGCTTTGCTTTGCATATCTTGAACTTGTTTTTGGACGCCAGATATTTCGCCAGCAATACTGGATGATCCATCATATTCTTGACCACGCAATTCATTTAGAGATAATCCAACAGTGGTCAACATATTTGTAATTGCACATACAATACCTGTTGTTCTGACAAAGCCAATAAATTCTTCCCTAATTTCACAATTGTCATCTACAAAGCGGAGACATTTGGTAAATATTCGACATTGTGAGAAGACACTTCATTATCCTTTTTTACTTCATCGATAATTTTTACTCAATTACATCATATCCTATGACATTGATGATATCATTTTGTGAGCAGGGAGATAAATATGTAGAATTTTTACCTTACAATGATACAAATGAGCTCTCAATATTTCATCATTTTCAGCATAATGCTTCAGCAAGGCCAGAAAATTGCCTGGATCTTTGGAAGAATTTAAATATTAATTACTGCCACGAAATGCTAAGTTTTACTTTCCTACAAACAAACTAGCGCAAACAATTTGATAATGAATATGTATATTCTGATTTATATGTGATTGAAGGGCACTGTTTGTAATAAAATCAACTTTACTGGATGCTAAATGGAAGCCTTTAAAGCATCAGCAACTTGCACAGAATCACGAGGATAAACAAGCTTAGAATGGTTGCTTAAAGTATCACTAATTTTTACCCAGTTGTTAACTGATTTCTTGACAAGTACTACTTTATCATGTCGATTATCCACTGGAAGAAGAGTAGCACAATGACCACAAAAAATGCCATCCAATTTTCGAACTGTATAATAACCATGGTATATTTCAAGCCAAACTATTTTAAACTTGCAGTTACACCCATGAGAAAAGGTGGTAGGAAAAACTTTTGGTGGTGCCACATGCCTATATAAATAGGAATACTTTTCAGCATCTGCTAGACTGCTAATAGCTTGGCATTTTTCACTAAAAGTAATGTTGGTGGCGTTAATAAATTGACCATGTCAATGCATGGCTCAGTGAATACAGAAATACCATGACAAAGCTCTGATGAATCTATGATTGCTGTAGTGCAGTGCGATGATGATGGCCCAGAAAGAACGGAGTTGCCAGTGCTTGAAGCAGTTTGAGGCTCAAGTAAACCAGTTTACATATGATCAGTGTCTTAACCACAAGAATGTAGCTTAATAGTGTCAATCTCATATGCTTCACATTCATCACTGGCACAAGAGAAAGACTGAGATGGTGACTGGGTTGTGTCATTAGCAGTGTCTGAAAACAAAAATATATAGCAGTTTTATAGAGTTGACCAGTACATAGCTTTAACATAACATTGTAGTTTATACGATACATAAAATTTATAGTAAAGACAGACGAATTATAATTTCATGTATAGGAATATTCATGGATTAAACACTAACTTTGTAATTTTAAACACCAGACATGTGCACAGCACAACACAAGGTAGCTATTTTAATTGCTTGCGAAAGGTTATATTAGCTACTAAATAAGCAAAGATACATAATACTGTACCTTGGTCGTCATGTGCTGACAAAAACACATTCGTATATTGCTGCAATTAGTTTCACGTAGGCACTTCATTCTGTTCAGTAAGAGGTGACGAAGGTCTAGCTTGTATATCATATGCTGTGTAGTCTCGCGAGCCAGACTCTTACTCTTAAAGTGGGTAATATTTAAATGGATTTAAGATTAGTACAATTCTCAGATCCTTCCTTGTTCGAAAATAAAAACATACAAAAATGCTTAAATCTCAAACCCACAATCACTTTATAGTTCTATTTCCGTGACACAGCAAAGTTTGCCTGTGTTCAAAACCATGTGTAGCTGTTAAATATACACGACTGTTTCAATTGTACATTTAATGAAAATTATGATTTGGATAGTTTATATAACGCGGGTGTTATATTTAGTTATTTTTACAAGCGAGAATTTATGGCAAGTTTGTTTACGTAATTGTTTACGAATCATACGTTGTGTAGCATATACATTCAATTGTTATGTTGTTGTTTCATGTTACTAGAACTTTCAGAATTTTTCTTGTAATTTTAATATAGTATTATTGCATCAGAATGTCTAGTATTGCGTGGAACGTTCTAGACTTTTTTCGGGGTATAAATACGAGTCGAAAGATTATCATTTAGATGTAGACTGCGAGATTGTGAGTTTAGTAATAAAAAGCGTATAGTGGCGATTTTTAAAGTGAAATTATTACATACTGTATTGTAATAACAGAGCAGAGAAGAATAATTAGTATTGTCAGTTGTATTCTAAAGTAATTGAATCAGCCTTTGTGGACTTTTGACGAAGAAGAGACAATTATTTAAATCTCTGAATACAACTGTGATAACCAACAGTGTAACAAACATTTGTATATATGTTTGACTTGTTTTAATATATTATTTAAAACAAAGAGAACAATGTTGAAATTTATTGCCAACAAGTCACAGACACCTTCTGTAAAGAATCTGACCTACAAAACATGACAATAGCAATATGGCTTCGGACTTCCAAGCCGTAAAATGTCAACAAGAAGCCAAAAAAAAATGCCAATTCTTCATCAGAAGAATGTAGACTATGTAGAAAACGTTAAATACCACAAACAGCTGCGCTATAACTTTATAAACATAATTTTTTTACGACACATGCATGGTATTTATTCCTCACCAAACACATGCCTTCTTTAATATCAGTAAAGGTGAGATGTCCTTTCTTATTCTTGTCTAAACGAGTGAATATGTCAATTGGTCTGTACTGTCGGATTTTTATTTGGTTATATAGAGCCTTGAGTCCCACAGGAATTATTATTAAAGTGTAATCATCAACTATGTTGTCGTTAATTTTGAGTTCGTCTGGTACCGGTATTTCCTGAAAACATAATTACACAGTTTTATAAAGAATACCGAGAATATTATTAAAATGTTTTACTGAGTTTTTTTTTTTCTTTATAAAACGCATTAGAAAACTGTATTCTTCATTTATATTGCTGAATTTAAACTGTGAGAAAACATATTTAAAAAGGAGTTAGGGTATGAAATAATGCATTGTTTTCACTTAATGATTTGTAAACGCTGTTGGTATCAATACTTTTACTATTAGTTACTCAAGCATAATTTGCTGTTTTGAGTGCACGATAAAAAACGAGTTAAACGTTCACACTATAAAAGTTTATTTTGATTAGTATCTTGTATTAACATTATAATTTGACTTACTTGAGGCAGTATGCGTGGATTACAATGATATTTGTTTATAGTATCGCTTTCTAACTGAAACAACGAAGATTTAGGGTGAAGCCAGTAATAAAACAATTCAGGATTCTCTGTCCTTTTCGAGTCCAGTCGTCTTCCACGCACCCAGGCTTTGTAGTTTTCAAAACATGTGCAATATAATTTCTGCACTTCTTTTCGGTCCACTTTTGAATAATCCTTAAGTCTAATATCATCTTCCAACATGGCAACAATTCTAGAACTAAAATTTAGATACGCTTATATTGTTATTCATCTAAAATACTTTTTAAGTTTTTTCAAAAAACATACTTCTTAACACTTATTCTTAGACGTACATTAATTTTTGCTTACAGTTCCATTTAGTAGAATGTAGGCCTAAAGCGCATAAAGATAGGCTAAGCCTAATTAGCCTACTTCTCGAGACTACAAAACAATGTGCACTGTAAATCACAATCACTTTCTTGGATTGTGTCCTAGCAATGCGGGATTGTTGGCAGAAAATACATTCTTGCATACTTTTTCATTTAACATTTGTGAACAAAAAAACGGGTAATAAGGGTCTGAACGTGAGTAAATAGGCCTAGCGTTATTCTGAAATTAGATTAACTTGGTGCATTCTTTTTATGAAGGCTTTTTGATCGAGTCAAAACGTTAAAGACTAATCTACTCACATTTCTTATTATTCGGGTTTTGTTTTGTTTTGTTCGCTATTTCTTACTCAACTTCATTGGTAAGATAGGCGTTACGAAGTGAACAGTCATCCGGGACAACAAATCTTATTATAGTAGTATAAATCTGAAGATTAATTATTATTTGTTTTTTACTGTGATGTAATTGTTTAAGTTGAAAATCAGGTAAAGATTACAAAACATTATGTGTCACTATCATTATCAACGAAATGATGACTATAGAGTGTAAAACTGTAAAGGCCTACCACATGAAGCAAGACTACTGTGCATATGCATGAATGGTAAAGGATATCGTTATTTTATACGGCATTGTACTTTTAAATGTTCATCGGTCATTAAAACTAGTTTATAAATTTGAAATTTTTTAACATTATAACCCGTTTTTAACTTACCACTGAGTTGGTGATAAGGGACACTAAATCGTTACGCCCAGTCTCTTTAGGGGTTGTTGTTTTTTTAGCATGAGTCAAGGGTAAGCAAAATTAAAAACTGTGGTATACCTGGCTTGGATCAGTAATGACACACGAATAAACCACACCTGTATCACGAGAGGTTCGAAGTGGATAGAGTATTAATGTGAAGATAAGTGCATAAGAGAAGAAATAAACAAGATTGATGATTACAGCTAAGAGTTGGAAAGATGAAATCCAGGTAAAATAAAACTAAAAAAAAAATGTGAACAAAAAAAGTGAAATTTAGATAATGTGTTATTCTTAGATGCACTGACAGCCTGAGAGATAAAAGTAGTAATTGCAATAACAAAACGTTCAACAGAAAATGTTATACAGAGTTAAAACTGAATTTTATACTTGGATTGAAAAAGGTAAGACTTAACGTAATTTGACAGTGAAAACAAATAATTCTTGACTGAATACAAGACAAACAAGTGAAAAAATAAACGGGTTATGTTTCAAAATATACCATTTAATATTCATTAAAAATTCAGCAATAGTAATAAGAGTGATTCTTTAACAATGATTAGTCACATGACTGAAACATCCTTTAATGAAAATTCAATTACAACACCCAGTTAACTTTCATACATAATCGAACAATAAGAGTATTGTTACGTCTCCGTTTGTTAATTAACTTTCCGTAACTTCGTTCCAACGAAACTTTAACG
>NW_013665981.1:99847-116726 GCF_000517525.1 Limulus polyphemus | reverse complement strand
CAGTATCATATAAAAATAACAATTTACAAAATGAAAACCACTTTATCATCAATTAAATTACATTACATGCATAAATAGACAATTTAAAAGTGACAAGGCACAATATATAGCGACCACAATGAAGTACAAACTATATTACAAGCACCATCCTTACAGCAGTGGTCATAATGACATAGACTATATTACAGGCACAATCAGCACATACTATATTACAAGCACAATCCTTAAACAGAGATCACTATAAAGTACAGACTATATTACAGGCACCATCCTTACAATAGTAATTACAATGACTTAGAAATTATATTACAGCCAACATCCTTCATAGGGCAACACCCCTCATTTTAATTTATTTCGATTTTTTTGTGTGTTTTATAATGACATTATCTTAATAAAATATTCATGACATCAGAAAAACACTTAGGTTCAGGAAGTCTTGATACAAACTGATAAAAACTCTATAACCCGAGCGCTTTCGAAAGGTGGACCTTTCTTCTTCAGGGGTAAACTTATGAAGAAAGGTCCACCCTTCGAAAGCGCTCGGATTATACAGTTCTTATCATTTTGTATCTTAATAAAATACATGCCATTCTGATAGAACTACATTCAGACATAATCTATTTCAGCTTTATATTGAAATCACTTCAAACTACATGCTGAAATAATTTATGAAGATAAATGCATCCCCAGAAACATCTAGAATAATTAAATTATACTACAAATTACACTTTCCGGGTTAAATTTATGTAAACCACCACCCCAGTAGCCCAGCGCTAAAACAGGATCTAAATACATGTGGCGGGAACAAAACAGATAACCCATTGTGTAGCTTTTTAACGACAAAGAAACAAACAGGTAAACCATTTGAGCTTTACCAAAATGCTGCTTTTGTAATAGTTGATTAGCAAGTATACTTTATTTTCATAAAATAACATTTCTTTGATTATTACAGGTAAAACACCTTACTTTTGCGGTAATAATGCAATCGCAGTTAAACAGGTTTATAAAAGTAATAAGTATGAAAATTAATGCATATAAAACACAGCATTATGGCAGAAAGTAGAACGTTGTTGGTTTCAGAGAAAAGCCACATTGAGTTATCTGCTGCGTTCACCGCGGGTACTCAAACGCTGGATTTTAGCGTTGTAAGTCCGCAAACTTTCTACTGTCCCACAGGTGAACTTACTTGGTTTTATCGAAATTACTTTAATATTGATAATGTATGTAACATATCATCTAGTTTTACCAAATGATTTAAAAATATGTAATCAATCCAAAACATTTTATTATGTTTTGACGGGGAGCGAATAACTTAAAAATTATTAATAATGAATTTTTTTCAGAGAACGAAATGGAAATAATTGCACATTGAGAACGCATATATAACATAGCTGGATATTCAAACATCATATCCTTAGATGAATTAGGTAAAGGCATGTAAACCATAGTTGGTTTTACAAAATAACATGATTTTTGTGCATAAAACAAACTTATTTTACATGCCTGAAAGTTTGTTCCCTATGGCGACAGTTGAACGCCTATTGGCTACAGCTGTCTTCCTTTGATTTTGATTGAGTTTTCTTTGTTTTTGTAAGTTCTACACAGACTTGTCGAACCTCTCACTTTGAGCATATGACAGGCTGTTTGACGGCATGCATACAATAAACGCATGAACGAAAGGTGGCGCTCTCCGAGTTCTAACTGCTACTGTTCTGCCATCTATGAGCTCATAAACTCAGCTCTATCTCAACATCATGAAATATATAATCCCAGAAAAATTTAACTGAACAAAGACTTTTCAATTAAAGATAAAACAACTTGGACAAATATTCGTGTTGTATAATAGACAGCATACCTACACATGCTCACATTGACATAGGCCAAGTGCAGTATTCAATAGTGAAAATAACTGTACCAACTCCACGAGCTTATCATATAGTTATGACGGGTCGACCCACCTACTACAGTTAGCATCACAGAAAAAAAAAGATGAAACAAAGTCAGCAGCTGACTTATACCACTATCATGGGTGGACCAATTTATTATAGTTGGTATCACACACAGAAAAAAACAACAAATAGGTGAAACACGATGAAGAAATAACTATTATACAACGATTTATAGCTGTCTGATTCCTATTCTGTGCTGATTAAGAGTAGAACCCCTACACTGTACATTTGGAAGTAATGCACATGACACACATACCTAAAGATACGGGCTTGTGTAAATGATACTTGATATCACACTTACATATCAAAAAGTTATTTGTAAACATTCTGCCACTATTCATCACAAAACTCACCTAAGTGCTCGAAAAGCTCAGCTTAGACATGCTTCCCAACTCTCAACAGTAATTTCCAGTTATGCTAATTGTTAATGTTCCTGCCATTATGTTTATTAATATCAGTTATCCTAGTTGTACAATAACCAAAGGTTATCATATAGTTTCACAGCGCCATTTGTAAGAGAAAAAAAAAACTGTTGGGTGAATAGATATTTATCCATAATTATTTATCAATTCAACAAAAAATTTATTTCTAGGAAAGAATAGTTATTACACACAATAAGAATTACATATCATTAAGCAATTTGTTAAGAGAATCAACCAACATCCAATTATTACCCAAATTGCAAAAAGAAAATGTGGTTAGATTGGACATACCCTCGGGAAACCAGTGGACAGCATCACCATACAAGCTCTTGAGTGGAACTCATGGGGCAGAAGAAAAGTGGGCCGTCTAAAACAGACTCGGAGAAGATTGGTCGATGAGGATGATGGAAATGAGCTGGGGTGAGGAGAAGAAGGTAGCCCAGAACCGTGGCTGATGACGACGTGTTGTTGAAGTCTTATGCTCCATTTGGAGTTTCAAGATTTAAGTCAGTAAGTCAAAGTCATTTGTACAAAAGAAATCAGAATGAAGTTTCTCTCCTTATACTTTATAGATGAAGGTCCTGCATCGATGCTCGTGTTTGATTATAAAGCAAGCTATAAGAGGCCTAAAGTCATTGCATGATGTTTCAGGGCCATTCTGTATATTAATGGTAATCTTTTATCTTCCTTTTAACGTTTTGCTTTGCAAAACCTGAGAAAATTGGCTTTTTTGTTTTCCTAGTTACATATTTTTGAAGAGTTTTAATTCTATGTGCTTCCTGAAAAAAAGAAAAACTAGAATTCTATATTACGTACAGTGAGAAACAGAATGTTCCTCCTCAGCTCTCCCATTGGCTACTCACAGTAGATGTGATCATCTAGGGGGAAGGAAGCCACATCAAGGGAGGTGATATCATAAAAAACATAGTAATCTTGACAAATAACTTCACATATAGAATTATTGTTATTTTGTAGCTATAATTGATTGCCTACTTTATCTATTCTATTACGCTAATCCTGAATCTAAAGGCATACAAAAACTCGATAAAGGTTCGAATTATCTGACTACTTAGTGTTTAGCCCCCGGTGACTCATTGATAACTCTAAGAGATTTTCTCGCGAAAAATAGAGTTTCGATACTCGAGGTGGGCAGTATACAGATAGCCCATTGTGTAGCTTTCTGCTTAACTTCAAACAACAAATAAAACTTTTTTTTATTATGAATTATAACATATCTTGCGACTTACAATATCATCTAAATCATACATTAGAATTGGAAAATTTTATTATTAATTAATTTTCTGACAGCAAATTTCTTCACAGACGGATACTAAAAAGGTTTTACAAGATTTATCAACCGTGCTAAAAATATTGTTTCTTACTGGCAACCCATTCTTCTGGGGAAAATCCAAATTCTGTAACCAAAGTTTGCTATATAGTTTTGGTGGTGATAGCCTTCAAAGATAGTACGTGGGTATGACAGTGTGATTTTAAGAACTGTGAGTTATCTTATCAATTAAGCCTACGATAAATCGAAATTGCTTCGTCCTTGAAGTAGCCCAAAACTAAATGTGCATAAATGTTTAAAGATCAAATTAATGAGTTTTTAAGATACAAAGCCTCTAGAACATTGTATAATATAGAAAAAAAATTACTAGTATTTTTTCTCAATATCAAGGAATTTTGATATATATGTATCATCCATTTTCATTCAGTGAAACATATTAGAAAATATTATTAAGTGTACTTTCAGCAAAATATTATCTTCTATTTATACATCTGTATGTTTTTTGTTTGTTTATTACAGCTATAAATGATAAGCCTAGAATATATATATATATATCACCGACAGTAGTGATAGTATTAAAAATTACACGTCATTTCACTTAGGTGCTGAGCTACCTCACGAACTCATGTTGGGCCAGTACAGAAGCGACTAAGATTACCATTATTAGTAAGTCATGATGTTTGGTTATTTAACAAATTTCAAAGTCGGCAATAAACATAAATATGTTTAATTTTATTGTACTGTCAGTATAATTACCACAAAGCTAAGGTTTTATTCTGATATTGGAAAAACGTCATCGTGCGGGTTATAGTTGTAAAGACGAGCAACGCTGTTTTTTAAATCTTAGACAATGTAATGCTTAGGTTACGTAATGGTATTTTTCCGATGGTTTCCAAAAATTATTCTTTGTTGATTTAAAATATGTGTAATTTGTTTTGTATGTTAAAAAGTAATGGTAACTCTGTGAAGTACCGGAAGTTACTTTGTCTAAATCTTGATTAGGCAGGAAATTCTTAACATCATCGTATCATCGTGAAGAATAAAGTGAATAAGACTTTTCGGATATTTCTGAAATCAAAATGTTTATTTAAGTTGAGTTTCGACTTTTCTGATATAGTCTTCGTCGAGCCTTGTGTTATTGATGCAACTAACACTGTAAAATATTTCAAATACATCACCTTTTCCGATAATATACGTATCTCGTAGAGTTATAATTTGGAACATATTAAATCCAGTCGAGGTCATGTTCCAATTTGAACGTGTTACTTTCTGCAGCAGGAAAGCTACTTATTGTTTCACAGAATAGTTATACTGTGTCCTACGTTACCTTGTGTGTGTGTGTGGTACTGGTCTATGGCACTTAGACCAGAGTTATTCAGATACTTTTAAAAAAGAAATTATGTTTTAGGTAGTATGTGTGTATTCAACAACTATACATTTATGATTTTGCTAAAGTATCTGTGTATAGTTAAAGGGTAGATTTCACCAATCACCATCCTATGCTTAAACGTGAATTATTAATCACTCAGTTCTGACCCTGTTTGCTTTCTTTTTATATAACAGTCACACTGGCCATTCTCATCCTGACATTCAACCACAGTATTTCTTAACTTTTTGTACTTACTAAAAATTTAGCTATTTGACATCCTTACCAAGAAAGACACTCCTGACCTAAACGTTCAACTCACTGCAGAGTTAGAAAACTTGTTCAACATGCCATTTATTGTGCTGTTCTTCGATGTTGACAATCTACTAGTTCCAGCGGCAATGTGGGTATACAGGCAATTTTCAGTCCCTTTCTTCTTCCTCGTAACACTATCTGGTGATGAAGCAAAAGACAACATGTTATTTTAGTTCTTCCAAAGTTGCACAGGTGGAGATTTTATTGCCTGCTTTGTCCTTTGATGATTCTGGTGTCTTTTTTTTTCTAACTGAGTGGGCCAGTGATCACCACCAGAAGCAAGACTTTTCCATCAACAGCTGAAAAAGGAAAATAAGCCCTCTGAAACACTGCAGACACAATGCTGTGTTACTTGTCTATTGGAGAGGCACTAACACAACAATGAAATCTGAATCCATCTCTGAGGGAGAATAGCTTTAAAAACAAAAGAAGCATTAATATACCGAACCGCCGATAAGAGTACTGATAAACTCCCACATATTTTAGAGAACATGTCTTTCTTGAGAAGAAATATCAAATCGGTAAACAAACAGCAAAGCACCTAAACTCTATCTGCACCTATGTATTAAGTACATACTGACTCTACTGACAATTTCGTTGCTCCTTGATGAGTACACTGGAATCGGCGGAAAGAAGCAGTTGCCGCTCATTCCAGTGTACTCATCATGAATACTCTGCCTAAACAATCTATCAAAGAATTCATTGTTCCTTGCTTTACACAGGGAACTTTCAGCAGAGCCCCTCACCACCGTCCCAAAGAATTTCAACCCCAGAGCAATGATACATTGCTGGTACAACTACCAAACCCAGACTACATGCTGAGTTACTTTTTAGGCAGCGGTCAAACTTTGTACCAGAGAAAAAAGCTTGTGCAACCCAGTGTAAGGTGAGTCGGGCCATTGATGTCATTCAGTGGATGTCATCAGAAGAGTGCATATTTATCTGGCCCTAAATGACCTACCCACTAGTCTCAACTAGATAGACTTGCTGAAGCGCTTCCATGTAAATATGTATATTTTGTTAACTTACTTTTAGTTTCATTTGATACAGTTTAGTCTTATTTGCACACACATGTGCACATTTTGTAATGACTTATATCTTTACGTTTGAATGGTCTGATTTATAATGTTTTGGTTAAAAGCTTCATTCTTATGCTTTTGTTTCTTTTTTGTATTTTTAAGTTTATTTTTATATGTGCCCGGCATGGCCAGGTGGTTTGGGCGCTCGACTCACAATCCCCGTCCCAGCAAACATACTCGCCCTTTCAGCCGTGAGGGCATTGTAAGGTTGCGGTCAATCCCACTATTCGTTGGTAAAAGAGTAGCCCAAGAGTTGGCGGTGGGTGGTGATGACTAGCTGCCTTCCCTCTAGTCTTACACTGCTAAATTAGGGACGGCTAGCGCAGACAGCCCTCGTGTAGAATATAACTTCCATAACTTTTATCAGGTCTAGAGCCTTCACCACCGCTTCTGAGTACTCTCTCCAGTGAAGGTGCTGTTTTCCATCCAAAAATACACACATTGCGTTAATCGTTTTTCTGAATAAAGATTGTTTCATTGTATTTTACATTGTGGCCAGTTTCTTTCTTTCTCAGACTCAGTCAGGTTCAGAGAATTTGGATTTACTTCATCATACATTTCTTATTAGAACCTCCTGTTGTTCTGTAGGTCCTGTCTTGTCACTCTTAGGAGAAATCAGTTTACCTAAAAATACCACAGAGCAGTTAGGAAGAAAAATTCCTAGTGCTGTGACTACAGGGTATATTATTGCTGAGTTTTATGTTTCATTATGATGTATTTTACTAAACTCTCATCTTGGGTTATTAAACTTAAAAAGGCTTTATACTCGGAGAAATGTCATTTTCAGCTTGAAAGAATGATGACTGAGAAGAAGAGCTGGTCACTGAAGGGAGGTGGTTGATATAGAGTTATTTGGTCTAGAATGAGTCATCTATTAGATATTGGACTTTTGTAAGTGCTGTGTTGGTCCACGAATTTTTTCCCTTTGCAGTCATGAACTCAAGAAGAAGAAATGCTAGTACTTAGAACACCCAGAACTGCTTACCTCTGAGACCAAACCTCAGTGAAATGGGGCATGAACAACTGAAATTCATCTGGGGAGGTAATATATGGTGATCCTAAAAGTGAATACTTTTATCTCTGCCAACATTACAGATATTTGGCAGCCAGAGCAATCCGACCATTGACCTGGTCGAGGCTATTGAAGACTGGTCGTGAGAGGTTGAGGGTGCTACTGGTGGATGAAGTCCACCAGTAAATGAGTAGTGAGCACCAACTAGTAAACTTGGTAATCCATGAGACAATCGTTAGCCTATCCCAAATAGGAGGTATTCTGCCAGGACATCTGCTGATGATGAATAAGTCTGAGATCACAAAAATCCAGTGGATTAGTTGCCAATGGTAACTTGTCATTCTGTTACCCTAGAGCTACCCCAATGTAAGGGTTCATGAGTATGCCTTCTACGCCACACCCATAAAGTCTAGGGCATATCCGCCTGGTGTTGGCTTAGATCCTGTAAGTAAGACTGTAGGGGGACTACCAAATGGTAACAAAAGATGGAAACAAGGACTTTTAGGGAATTTAGAGCAATTTATTTCTTGGCATTAATTTTCGTAACAGTGTTTTGTCAGTTATATAAGAAAAAGGTGAAAGCAGTAACGTTCTAAATATTTTCTGTTCAGTTTATATATACATAAGTGTGTGTGTGTGTGTATAAAACCACTTCTGCACATCTCTTGCCAAAGTCAGTCTCAGATCTATCACAGTTCTGTTACATAGTTTCATGTTCTGGTAGAACTTGGATAATCAGAATTTTCTTGAAAAATTTAAGAATTTTGCTGCACCACAATATTGCAAGACGCAGCAAAAGAGGATTTGGACCACTTCTTGGAGTGTTTCAAGCAGGTAATTTTTGGTAACAATATATATATAGTGCAACACCTGGATTTCAACATAAGCAGTCCATCCATCAGCTCCATTGAGCACTTGAGTGAGGCACAACTTTGAATACAGTTATAACTGAGGTACAGCGTTGGTTAGACCCAGTGAAAAACGTAGCTATCCACCAGGCTAAGTTCAAGGCCCAAAAAGAGAGACACTTCTAAGAACTTATTGACATGCTATACATACTATTAATGTTTTACGGAGCCTGGGAAGGGACGTGCAAAACAAAATATTTATGTCGTGCGCACAACTTACGAACGACATAAAATTACACGCAACTTACTATTTAGTGGAATTATGTCGTTCGCATGAAATATATCTTGTGAATACGACATAACTATCTATGTCTCCCGACGTCTCTTCCCAAGCTCCGTAGTGTTCCATAATAATACTTTATATTTATTTACAGATTAATACGTAAATTTGTTTAAAATCCTCTTTAAAAAAACATTACATTTTCTTAGAGTTACACATGGGCTATCTGTGCTCTCCTCACCACGGCTATCAAAACCCGGTTTCTAGCGTTGTAATTCCGCAGACATACCGCTGTGCCACCGGGCACCGGGGGGGGGGGGCAATATACAATATTTAGAATAACAAAAAAGTACGTAATTTCTATATTACTCACTAGATAGCACCACTTATAAAACATCTGCCGCTCTTGGCGTTCAATGAACTTAATGCAAAAAGTGGAAACACAGCTTGTGAATTATGATTTAACGAGCACAAGCACAGTATAAACGGTTATCATTAGATCTTTTCAATATGTGGGCAAAAATATCATAATTCAATATCTGTCACAAGCAATTAGTAATATTGAAAACCAGCGCAAACTCAGTGCAATTCTTCAGTACATTCAAGGTAACGTTTGGTCATATTGGTTATATTTGCACATTTACGTATATCATTCAATGCATTTAATGATAAGTATGTGTATGTCATAATTCTAATTCTGTTTTCTATTCAAGCCCCCTTGTGAAGTATGTTTTCTTACTTAACAAATCGATTATCAAATCTGGCACTTCTACCTACAAAAGGAAAAATAATAAATAAAAATTAAAATATTTCATGTAGATATTGGAGTAATTATATGCAATGAATATAAAGGGCTCAAAGGAGGGCTACTAGGATGAAATCTGGAGTGGAAAAGTTGTCCAGATCTCTGAACTTATTTTCTCTTGAAAAAAGAATAGTTAAAGAGGATGTGATTGATTTGTTTGTTTGTAGTTAAGCGCAAAGCTAAACAATGGACTATCTGTGCTCTGTCCACCGCGAGTATCGAAATGCGGTTTCTAGCAGAGTAAGCCCGCAGGCATACCGCTGTGCCACTGGGAAGGGGGAGTCTGACTGAGGTGTTTAAGATTGTTAAGGGAATTGAAGTGTTGATGCATCTTTTTTTTTTTCTATTTAATGGTGAGAATGCTAAAACTAGGGGACACGAATATAAATTTTGGCAGAATTGGAGTCATCTTCAGCTAAGACAGCTTTATTTTTCTAACAGGGCGGTTGGCCTTTGGAGCAAATAGCCTTCAAATATGGTAGATGTAGTTAATTTAAAGGAGTTTAATAGAAAGCATGATAAATACTTGACCAATAATGTTTGGCTTTGAGTTTTTTTTTGTATTTAGTTTAGTTCTCGAGCAACACCAAGCTCAGTAACACCAAGGAGTAATGACTAATGACAATGTATAACTAGCTAAAGCATAAGGTTACAATAATATTATAATAAATGCAACTGCACGAAGAGCAAACTACGTGCACTGAACACCGTGAAAATATTATTATAATAATATAAAATTACACGATAATGGAGTTTTTAATGTACAAAAAATACCAGTTTTTACCACAGATAACATAAAGATTCTACAAAACAGAAATATGTACGTAATACAATATAAAATCTCTTTTAACATACATATTACAAATTTGTATCGCAATACCAACATGATTTGTAAGTACCCTTTGACATTACAAATTACTGTTACTACAGCGGAAGTCATGTGACGCTAGTAACACGTCATGAGCTTCTAGAAAATTCATGTCCCTTCGTAAAGCCTCGAGTCTTTACTAGTTGTTCGGTATTCTTGTATATAAGACCGCCAAGAACTGACGGCAACAATCGGAATTGAATTGCAGACAGAGATACAGACGACAATTGAGCCAAGCGCGTGAATCGTTCGTTCGTTGTGAATTATAGCGTTTGTTTAAGTTATAGCGTGACTGTGGAAATGAAGTTTATTGCAAAGTTGTATTGAGAAAGAATAAACTAGTTTTATTTAAGAAAGGACTTGTATCGCTAAAGTTTCTTCGGAAAGAATTTTTACGGCAAATTAACAAACGATCAGAGGCGTAACAATACTAATAAAGATACGTCTAACATTTGTAACAACAACCACGTAAACTGTAGGTACATTAATATATATGCGTCTAACATTTGTAACAACAATCACGTAAACTGTGTTGTTGTTTTTTCACATTCTTCACTTTTGTCTACTCAAGATTCACAATCAGTGTTAAGTAAAAATACCATTTTAGACCACCTTTTGTCTTCATAGATTTATTGTCAAATTAGACTGCTATACTTACAAAGGTTGTCACGCCACACTAAAGCCCTCTGATGTCATTTGTTGCAAAAAACCCACAGTCTAATATTGTTTTCAACACAATACAAAAATATTTATAACACAAACACTTGGAATTACACTTCTCTAAATATCAAAAGTGATAAAACGTTCTAAGTACATAATTTTATTTATAGTTTTCTAACAGATAGAAAAAGAGACATCATCCAACAAACAATGTTGTATTTACGCCTTATTTCTAACTGGAAACATCATCCAAGGAAGAATGTTATACTTACGTCTTATTTCTAGCTGGGGATATCATCCAATGAACAATGTTGTACTTACGTCTTATTTTCAACTGGAGATAACAATCAAGAAATAATGTTGTACTTACGTCTTATTTCTAACTGGGGATATCATCCAATGAACAATGTTGTACTTACGTCTTATTTTCAACTGAAGATAACAACCAAGAAATAATGTTGTACTTACGTCTTATTTCTAACTGGGGATATCATCCAATGAACAATGTTGTACTTACGTCTTATTTTCAACTGAAGATAACAACCAAGAAATAATGTTGTACTTACGTCTTATTTCTAACTGGGGATATCATCCAAGAAATAATGTTGTACTTACGTCTTATTTCTAACTGGGGATATCATCCAAGGAACAATGTTGTACTTACGTCTTATTTCTAATTGTGCATAACTTCTCACTTTTAGCAGTCTTATAATTACAACATTGACAATACTATTACAATTCTGTCACGTACATTCAAAACGAGTACTCCAACTTAAACCTTGGCATAACAATATTTTCCTGAAGACATTGTGACAAAAGTACGAGTGTGAAATGTGCATCAGTTGTAAACACTCTACGTATGACAGCCTAAACATCCAGAGTGGACTGAGAATTGTAAGCTAAGCTTCTATTACAGGAGATACACATAATGTTAAAGCGCTTGAGTATCATATGTGATATACAACTACATATATTTGATACAACCCCAAGCCCATAGATACTAGTAAATATGTTCATTATAAATCAAATGACCCCAAGCCTACAGATACTGTTAAGTATCTTCATTATAAATCAAACGACCCCAATCCCACGGATACTGGTAAATATCTTCATTATAAATCAAACAACCCAAAACCCACAGATACTGTTAAGTATCTTCACTATAAATCAAACGACCCCAAGCCCACAGATACTATTAAGTATCTTCACTATAAATCAAACGACCCCAAGCCTACAGATACTGTTAAGTATCTTCATTATAAATCAAAGGACCCAAGCCTACAGATAATGTTAAGTATCTTCACTTTATAAATCAAAGGACCCCAAGCCTACAGATACTGTTAAGTATCTTCACTATAAATCAAACTACCCCAAGCGCACAGCTAATGGTACATATCTTCACTATAAATCAAAGGACCCCAATCCCACGGATACTGGTAAATATCTTCACTATAAATCAAACGACCCCAAGCCCATCTATACTGGTAAATATCTTCACTATAAATCAAACGACCCCAGAAGTGGATATCCCACTTGAAAACACTCAAATAGTGAATTTAAATTTGATGACGAGGAACCCATATTTTAGAAAATTAAAGTTTGGAGACGACTTCAACGGGTAACGAAGAAAACTGTATTTTAAATGTACAACGTTTCGATAAACTTATATCATCACCAGGTAGAGTAGTTTACATAGACACAGGAATATATATATACAGTAAGAAACAAAGAGATCACATGACCGAAGATTGCTTAACAGCTTAGTAAATGTTTCTTGGTACCCCTGAGTATTAGTTTAGAGTAGGGCTGTTTTCTTCATTTAAGACAGTTTCCTTTAATTCGCGTTTATTGATGTTTGGTTCTTTGTTTAAAATTACAGCATCTTGTATAGATATACTGTGTATTTTTTGAGTTGCAATGTTGGTAAATATGGGAGGGTTTTTATTATGTTCGGTGAATCTGGTTTCCAATTTTCATCCGGCTTCTCCGATGTAGAATTCTGAACAGATAGTAAATTGATTCAAGCCTTAATGGAGGAAACTCTAGATGAATGGATAGCACACCAATATTTCTACCAAGAAGATTCAGGAATGAATTCCAGCCACTACCACCAAAAGTATAGTCCTTCTCAGGACTTCCCCGAAGATGACACAAGAATAGCAGACAAAACATAGGATACAAACTAGTTAGTATTTAATATCTAATAATTAATAAAAAGTGATTAAAGACTTAGGTGATTGCATAGACTACTAACTATGACAATGAGTGCTTACACAATCACCAACCATTGGTCTTAGAAGTGATGACAAATTGCTTAGCTTCGCAATCCCTCCACGAAATTACCAAGATAATATCCTCATATTCTGAAGCATTCACGACAAGATAAGCCTTCCATGTAGATGATGCAAATTATCTATGTAAGCAGCCATTTTCTCTTTGGGGACTCTTTTTCTAGTTTTGAACGTGGTACAGTCCATAGCTTGGTTAGTTATCAGGTCAAAATGTTGATGCAACTCAGCTGTGGCTTGATCTCGGCCACTTAGCTGCTACAAGTGCTTGATTGAGTCAAGTACTGGTCAGATGTTGTATCACATTTTCCTAAGTCTATTTATGCCAAGCAGTGACCAGATTGAAACACTTAATGAAATGTTCCAGATCTAGATCTAACTTAATTGTACTAAAGAATATCATAAGAGATATGTGTTTCACTTTGCTGACAGGACGTATGACTGCAAAAAAAGATATCTCTGGTTTCTGGGCCAAAATGTAGCTGAAATACCCATGACATCAGGAGCACGGATTGATATTGGTGTCCAGAGACCTTGTGTTTTGATATCTATGCTCAGTCTCTATTCCTAGGAAACAGAATGGTGATTTTCTCCAAAAAAAACAAACAAAAACAGTCATCTCCAGCTCTTTGCAGTCTCAGGGTCTTCACAACTTAAAATGGTTACAGCAACATGTCTTTCATCTGCCTTCACAGATCACCGTCACCACCTGCCTTTCCAATAAAATAACTCTTATCAATGAACTTCATCCTCTAGTGGTTTCTATAATATCATTCAGATAGCCATGGGCGACAACGAACAGGGCTAAGATTCCGTTGCCTTGATTGACGATAGTCTGGGAGTCCTATAGGACCACGTCAATCCACAGTCTCTCTATCTAATGTGAGCGGAGGGTAAAACTCAGGGATCGAATCTCGTCAACATCTCTGGAAGTTCCTTTGTAGCAGTGGCAAAAGACTGACGTCCACGAAAGGATTTATCGTAGACCTTGTTACTCTCTCAATGTCAACTCTCACCCTTCTGACTCATAATTATTTCATTTATAAAATGCCATTTCTACAAAAGTTCAAAACTTCTCTTCCAAAAGAGCACTAAAATAGCACAGAAAACACCAGTTATTGAGAAAAACAAAACTCTGCAGTAGCAAATCCAGAGGTCACAGAACCAACCTCTTTTCCTTACTAGTTTACTCTGTGGTATTCTCGGGTACACTAATAACGTTCAGGTAAGAACAATAAATAGAATAAGTTCAGATATGGCAGAAATGTTTTGCAAACTTAAACTGAAACTTTCACTGATTGAATTGAAATAAGAGCCTGGAAATAGATTGAAAGTAAAGTTAAAACACAACGCTTTATTGAAAACACACACAAACTTTGTACCGGACGAAAGATAATACTGCCTTCTAAATTGAGTGGTTTCTTTCTCAAAGGAAAAGCTAAAAACGTGATCTATACTGAGGAAACTAACCACTGCATATATTACAGTAAGGTTAATTTTCCACTCATGTCACTTAGTCAATCCATGAGCAGAAACAATAAGTCTTCCTGAACCTCTACATAGCTGAACGTCACCAGAGAACACACCAATGAAAAACTAAATAATTCTCAAACTTCTTCCTTTAGAAAGTTCAATAGCATAAAGGGGAAAAGACCACTGAGAATGTGTGACTAGCGTGAGAATAAAGTTACAACGCTAACATTAATTTACTTCATGCAAAACCCAATGCACCAAACGAATATAAGTGTTGGAATTTTCGAAAATTTTGGTAAATTCAAACTTCATCTTTGTAAACTAAAAACTTAATGTTTTTTCAAATACCACACGGATATTTCACATTTTAATAGCAACAAGGTGGTACTTGTAAAATAATGCTATCACACCGTAGATTAATATACGGATATTTCAAATTTTAAAAATGATATTTTAAAGTAATGATATTACATTGTAGATCAAAATATGGATATTTCAAATAATAAAAATGTTGTCACACTGTAGCTTGAGTTACGGATATTCCAAGTTTTAAAAGCGATATCAGTACAATAAAGTTATTATATTGTATATCCTTGTATATATAAATTTGTTTGTATGGAAAGCCACACAATTGATTATCTGAACTCTGCCCATTGCGGGAAATCGAACTCAAAATTTTAGCGTTGGGAGTCCGTAAGCTTGCTACAGACACACCGGGGACCTTGTATTTAAGTATAGCTATTTTAGATTTTAAAGGCGGTGTCTGTAAGAAATGTTTTCACGCTATAGATTTAGGTGTGGATATTTAACTTCTTAAAGCTGATAACTGTAAAAGAGTGTTATTATGTTGTAGAATTAAATTTGATTATTCCAAAAAAAGTGATATCAACTAAAATAATTGTTTATTCCGGAATATTCTGAATTTTAATGGTAGCATAAGTTGTAGTTTATTGAATTTCGCTAGTCGTCCTTAATTTTGAATTAATAGACTAAACGGAAGGCAACCAGTCAATATTTCACAATATAATCACAAATCTCTAATCGAATTATGGGATTTGACAGTCATACTTATAACGCACTCATGACCCCAAAGTGCGAAGCGCGATTTTTGTCTTTGTAGCAGTAATGGAGCGCGAACCTTGGATCCGGCACGATGATTATTGGACTATGCTCGGTCTAATAATACAAGTAAAAGATTAAAAACAAACCAAAACAGTTCTATCGCTTTAAAGAAAGGTATCAACCAGGAAATTAGTGTGATGAAAGTTGTTTCTAACAGCTTCTTTAGATTAAAAAAAAGTTGTTATCTTTGGTCGTTCTTACTTTCTGCGCATGTGTGTGTGTGTTTGTCTGTTTGTACTAGAATGTGTTTCACCTTAAAAGCCTGGTGAAAATATAACCTTTATGTTATTCTGAAAAAAAAAGAAGAAAAGAAAGAAAGACTTTGAAACATTTACCACATAATTTTTTAAGTTGAATTGTAAAGTTTGCAATAGAGATGTTTGCTTTCAGATCAAGTTAGTGGCGCCATCTGTACAGCAGGTGGTTTATAAGTGTGTGTTTGAAAAGCTTCGTCTGTTATTGAACGATAGTCATTGGTTGTAAGTTTACGCGTCTGGAACGACAGCATTTGATTATATGCACTTCTGAACTCCTGAGAAAGGTAAATAATTCATTCCAATTTTCATTAAGTTAGGGTTTTTTTGTTTCTTTAAGTTAGTTCTTGTTGTTGCTGTTGTTGTTGTTTTTTTTTAAAAAAAAAGCGAATTATTATTTTAAAATTTACGCGGGCTTCCAAATCTATACACGTGAGTTTTTTTTCGGTTCGTTGTTGTGTGTCTTACATTACCGTAACACACACTGTTTGACTTCTATGTCATTAGAAGTAACGTTGAATCAGATTAGAAAATAATTTATTTTCGTTTGTTCGTTCATTTAGGGGTAATATAGAAAAATAGACCATCATTAATAAAGTATTGGGAAATTGAATTAAAGGAATTAATTATTATGATTTGTATTTAAAAACTCATAAGATCGTCTTTGAAAATAAAAGTTTTAATAAATTATATCAAACTTCTCGTTCCCATAATTTATTTAAAACTTTACTCATACTAGTACTGCCCCCTAGTGGCACAGCGGTATGTCTGCTGACTTACAACGCTAGAATCCGGGTTTTGTTAGCCGAGGCGTGCAGAGCACAGATGGCCCTCGTGCATCTACGCGCAT
>NW_013665981.1:70389-99164 GCF_000517525.1 Limulus polyphemus | reverse complement strand
TTGTGCATAATTAAAAACAAACAAATAAACATACTAGTACTGATAGAAATGTTGTTTATCGCAGCTTTACCCAAGAGTGGTCAATATTTTCAAATTTTGATATTTAGTGGGAGACATTAATTGAAGTACACGTTAGTAAAACTTATTGAAATAACTCTACACGTTAGAATCGTTAAATATGACGCATGAAAATAAAGAACGTCAATAGCTAAAATCAGAAAAAGAGACGAATTAACTTGAGTATTTCAGAAGCAGGACCCTCTTATGTCTTTATTTCACTGCAGCCTATATTTTTATGTACATAACTCTGTGCCATCGAAATGAGAACTGTGAGTTTAAATTATTACATTCAAGCATTTGTAGTTAAACATATCGTTTTTCCAATATATGTCCAACTATAGCAAGTATATTTTTAAACCGTTGACGAAGATGTATTTCATTTATGCCATATGAATAACCTACGTCCATATTTTGATATATAGAAGGGAAAAAAACTGTAAATATGTAGTTAAGTTACGACTAACAGATGCTGAAGTGTTTGAGCTCGACGTGGCTGAGTGGCTTAAGTAGTGGACTGTTGTTCTAAGAGTCCATGGTTCGCGTCACATTGCTAAAAGAAAATCGTATTCTGTACTGGGGGTGTGGGCATTTTATAAGACTATTCGATTAAAAGTAGCCCTATAATTTACGGTGGGTCTGGAATCTACTTATTTTTTCTTTTATATTATGGAATGTCACATTACAGAAGTGGTCCATCATTTTTTTGGCCACAGGGGGTGGAGTACGTAGACGGTCAGTAATATTGTTAGCCGCTTTGAGGACGCCCGGGAAGACAGTAGGCTTACCTTTGTGGTGCTGAGTCAGATGATCCCTGGGGATAAAACCGGTTTGTCAGGCATTTCAATATCTCGGCATGACGAGAGAGGGGAGGAACCTTTCCTAGCACTTAAGCTGAAAACAGTGTTACGTAGCATCTACTAGATGTGTAACATGTAACAACTAAAACCACTGAGTTTATTCCACGAAGTCGTTTTGATTTGCTGATTGTACCGTAATAATATAGATTTTTGTCAATACCAGTACATTGTGTTTATTTGTTGCATTAGAATCGCTTAAAACTCGTTACAAGTAAGTCACTTCAAAAAGATTAATCAGCCAAACAAAGGAACGAAATACCCGGAAAAAAACATAGGGTCAGAAAAAGCGCTTTACTATGAATGGCCAAAACCTGTTCCAACTGTTGTTGGTTATATTTTGACACAGCAGCGCTCCCCTCAAAACATATCTTCCATAAAATACCATATTACGCATTTATATAGAATTTATCACAACAGCCACAAGTATGTTCTTAAACAACCTGACTATAATTCAGTAGAACAACAGGACTGTATAATTTTTGGATTGATTTCAGGTATTTTATGGAATTGCATAGAGTTTGGCTGAAATCCCGAAAATTAATTAAATTGAATTAACAAAAACGTATCAAATAAAACAACTAAATTCATTAAAATGCAAAATTAAATTGTGTTGCCAGTTCGATTATCCTGTGCCATAAGCGCGAACCAATAAAAAATAGAATTGGAACAAGAGTGTCGCTTACTTTTATATCTTTAATACTCGGCAGTAGTGCATTGTTTCGAACATCACACCCTTTGTCATTTCAAGTTGAACTCATTTGGTAATAAAGAACGTCGAATAATTATAATAAATTGCTGAACTAACTTGGTAATAAAGAACGTCAAATGATAATAATAAATTGTTGAACTAACTTGGTAATAAAGAACGTCGAATGATAATAATAAATTGTTGAACCAAACCATTAAAAAAAATAGGAAGTCAAATAATAATCATAAATTGTTGAACTAACTTGGTAATAAAGAACGTCGAATAAGTGTAATAAATTGCTGAACTAACTTGGTAATAAAGAACGTCGAATGATAATAATAAATTGTTGAACTAACTTGGTAATAAAGAACGTCGAATGATAATAATAAATTGTTGAACCAAACCAGTAAAAAAAAAAATAGGAAGTCAAATAATAATCATAAATTGTTGAACTAACTTGGTAATAAAGAATGTCGAATAAGTGTAATATATTGCTGAACTAACTTGGTAATAAAGAACGTCGACTGGTAATAATAAATTGTTGAACCAAACCAGTAAAAAAAAAAAAAAATAGGAAGTCAAATAATAATCATAAATTGTTGAACTGATCTGGTTAAATAAAGAACGTCGAACGTCTCACTCTACCTATGGCCATGTATAGAATCATCTAAATGATCAAACGCATATCAACAGGTTTTGGTTTCGGTTTGAAGGCGAAGGGTAACTTATCTACTTCTTGTAAATGAAAGAAATTAATCTGAGTTGTCAAAATTCTGCAGCACTAGAGGTAGTGAGACATCAGGTGTTGTAGATGTGACCTTATATCCGTTACTGGTTGTTAATTATGACTTTCCAACTCACTGCAAGATGTGACTTTTCGAGCATATCGATCATATAATGACTGTAAGCTAAATATTGTCGTATTTTTCTAGAAAACTTCAGTTGTTCTGATAGTGCCATACCATAACTTTACGACAAATTTAATATACCATTTTGTAAAATTACCATATATGTTATACAGTGAAACCCGGTAATCTTTACGGTATGAAACTAAAGTTCTTGAAGACCATAAAAGAACGTTGGAGAAATGTAACATGGGAAATAACTTGAATGTACATGTACATGGAAAGGTATAATTCGAAGTGACGTGAGTAGGGCTGTCTGGTTTTGAATGGATACCCATCTGATTATAATTTGGTTATTTATTATTTTATTCAAAATATTTTAACTAATTTAAATCTAAAGTGTTTTACTGTCTGGAGTATTCTAATGTATTAAGTCATATGACTACTAAGGCAGATCGTTTTCTTAACCAAATTTACTGTTGTTATCATACCTTTTCTCGAATTCTACAAATACAATTTCCATATAGAAACCTACTTTACTCACACTATTCATTTAGCAAGCTGGCTAATTCAGTAGCTGCATCACCTTCCCAGCATGGTCTGTACAATGGGTACAAAAATCAAAGGAAGGTGCTGAGTAACCCAAAGCAGGTGTCATGAACAATATGAATCTGTAACAAAGGTAATGGTAAATGAACAATTATAACAAAGGGAATGGTAAATGAACAATTATAACAAAGGTAATGGTAAATGAAAATTATAACAAAGGTAATGGTAAATGAACAATTATAACAAAGGTAATGGTAAATGAACAATTATAACAAAGGTAATGGTAAATGAACAATTATAACAAAGGTAATGGTAAATGAACAATTATAACAAAGGTAATGGTAAATGAACAATTATAACAAAGGTAATGGTAAATGAACAACTCACAATAATCATAACTTAGGTTATTTGCTCAAAGTAAAATAAGGCTTTGAAATATTCCAAAACCAGTGGCACAGCGGTATGTTTACGGACTTACAACGCTAGAAACCGGGTTTCAATACCCGTGGTGGGCAGAGAACAGATATCCATTTGTGTAGCTTTGTGCTTAAACTACAAACAAACCGACGTTTCAAACAGTATTTGTAAACACGACTGAATTATAAGATGTCTGGTACATCTTTTTTCTTGCTACAAGGGTGAAGCAGGTATGTTATTATTAATTATCATACTAAGAAATACATATACTATAAACTTAGTGGCAAAACAGATGTACAAAATGTGAGAAACAGTGTAAAACACTGCCTATATCATACAGTTAATGGTGAATTTTACGTTAAAACTGACATATTATACTTTTAAAAATGTATAATACTTATAGTAAGAGTAAATCACCTGTACATTTTGCGCTATAAGAATAGGTGTCTAATATATACGATAACATATTGGCAACCTAATTTTTACCATACATTTTAGAGTATGCTTTTCACACTATGTGTAAAAACAATATTCAACTTTTTAGCAACACCGTACTAATTCACATAAAGATACGCAACGCTGAGAGATTCCAACTTTGAAAATTCCCGATTTTCATGACAGCTCTGCGCCATCTTGTCGTCTGTGCTACTCCTGTAGCCAATGATCTTTAAGATGTTAACTTATAAACCTAAGCGTGTAAACTAATATATAAATATATATATAAGTAATTAGCACATCGGCATTAGTTTAAGAAAACAAATATTACTCATACCTAATTCTAAACCTCTACACACATAACTTCTGTGTCTGTTATACATTTGGCTGGGTTCATGAACCTGATATTGATCAAAACTCGTGCAGCTGCGTGGTAATGAAAGAGCATTTTTGCCTGATTATTTATTTTTTCTTGAAATAAACATTGTTTTGGATATCAAAATCGTAGAAGTGCAGTGAACGTGTAGGGACTTAAATGACGTAACAAAGTCCACCACATCAATTTGCCAATGCTGTCTGTTCTAAGATAACATTAATTCTTCTCAAGTGCAAGTGTGTAAACAATAGAAGGACCGGTATATCTCAATAAAACCAACGCCTAAAACCGGCTGCTATTCATGATTTCATCCCTTATAAGGATTTCTAATGTATGCTTTGATTACTTAAAAGGACTGTGTCTTCAGAACGTTTGGAAGTCTAAGATACTGAAATGATAGTGCTGTTTCTTTTGTCTTGGCTTTTCTTGCAGATACTGAGATTATTTAGTTCTTAAAACAGCACCAGAAGCACGAATATTCAATAAATTATAATCCAACAAAATCATGATAATGGTACATAGATATTGACCTAGGTTTCTGAAGAGTTTAAACAGCTGCGTCAAATATTATGTCAAAAATATTAACACTTTTGTTATGATTTTATCAAATAATTGACGTACCAGAGTCCAATACACACATATTATTTGGTCTACTAAAAATATATAATGGAATTAAAAGATTAATATTCTGTTCCAAATGAGAAACTGGCCATTCTGTAAAAGCACTCGAACTTTTAGACCAACAACGTTTGAAAAAGTTAGGGTGCTTTGCCCTCAGAAAGAACAAAAATAAACAAAAACAAACCATGAACTAAAGATAGCTCAGAGCTACTTCTGTTGATCTTTTATATAAAAAAGTACTTCTTTTGACTGATATCACATTGTTATTAAATATACGGGGAGGAATTACTGGGTGGTAACCTTTGAGATCAATTTGCCATATAGAATTAAATATATCTTAATCATCTGCCTGATTTCCATGATGCAAAGGCAAACACGTTTTGATGTAGAATAAAGTGTATTATGTAAACATATATAATGCTATTCTTTGTCTGTTAAAACTTAGGTGTAGTACTTGCTCTCTGGATAATAAACAATGCCAAACAACCATCGCATTATTTCTAGAGTTTGTAATTTTTTTCTAAATATCGATGAAGGTTAAATTTAACAGGTATTTCCTTGTTAAAATTCTCAGATTAAAATATGGAGGTTTGGGTTTTCGTAAAAATCAATAAAATGTCTTCCCAAGTAATATAATCAAGATTTTAACATTAATCAACATGCATACTCTAGCGACATTTAAATGTTTATTCTTATCCTTTTAATACTAAACATATGCAGTTCTACAATGGCTTATCGCTTCTCGTCCTTTCGACTAAAATCAAAGTGTGTGTGTGTGTGTAGCGTGGCTCAGAGATAAGTGTGAGGGCTCTTATATTCAAGGTTCGATCTCTACACTTCTATGGCCATAAAACAAACAGACCGTTTTGCATCTTTGCGCTAAAATAACCCAACAACTAAATCAAATGTCTGTGAAATTCAAGCATTTTATATAAAGTTTGAAACATAAAAGTCCGCGCCTAAAATTCGTTGTTGCCCCACACGGATACGTAGAGAACAACTAATAAGTTTTAAATAGTTCAACATGACACCACTTTACCCAAAGTATAGTTATGGAAGCATGGGTAATTTTGTAGGAAGCAAATGAATAAGTCTGAGAATATCAATTTTAACACTAGACCGATTCTAAGAGGTCTGTATTTAACACCTGTGCATTGCTAATTTAACACACGGATGAACTCTATTTGAGCTGTGATAATAGAAATAATTAAATAAACGTAACAAAAATGCTGAATGAATTGTGTTACAGGTTGTGTATAAACTGGATGACATTTAATAATATTTTTAAAACAGGTATCAGGGGAAGTAGAGCGTATAGAAAACTTCAAAATAATTCATGTATTGTTGAAGCTGTTTTTCTCACGCTTTGTAACTGAGCTGGGCGTTTCTATATACCTGGCTGTGTGCACACAATATAGATGCTTATTGGTTTAGCTTCAGAATTTAACGAGGTTAGATTGTAAAACAATAAAGAGAACTTTAAAACTTTGCGTGTTGTATAAAACTCTTTGTTTAAACATTTTCTTTGTTCACGAAGTAAAAATCACAGTTTTGTAAAAAAGTAACAATTTTAGGCTTATAACCATTTGAAGCATATCGAATAACATACTAACAAAGCAACAAAATAATGGAGCTATGTTTGATATTACTTATATCTCACATGTAAAACAAATTGAAGGTTGAAAGCCAGGCAACCAAACTGTTAATGTGAATCGGACGTGCAGGAATTCTAGCCTGATAACTTACTTCCATAACGTGATCATTAAAAACTAAAACCACAGAATAATCAATTGTCATATCACGGAGGAAAACGATCCATACTACACGGTACATTAAACGTAGACGAAGATCCTACCCTAGACGTTCTGATGTATGTCGTGATGGATAAATCAATATATTCAACCTAAGTGAATTGGAAGTAAATCAGTAGTTTCTATGGTCTGATTTATACGTATCAGAACAGATCGTGAAGACCAGAAATATCGACGATTGTGAAAGTTACTTTACACTAATACAAATACTTGGAATGTGTACCAAGTATGTAGAAATATTGAACTTCAAACAACAGACAATGTGATTTGTATTTTATTCTTATACGTGAATATAGACTAAGAATACTAGTGTAAGATAACATTCAGTATGCTAACGCCCTGAAGAAGAAGAATAAACCTTGAGGTATTCACTGACTCTGGTATATCCACTAGAAAAAATTTCGAATACTTTATAAGTCTCAAAAAATGCTTGATTCGTCATAGTGCAGTATCTGTATCTATTGTCTATGTTCGTCACATTGCACAGCCTGTGAATTTCTGGGTGAGTGACATGTGCAATGGTCGTTTCTCAAGGTGTCGAGTGAACAAAGTGTGACCTATGGAGGACTTCTAGGGAACAGTATATGTGTAATTTGTAGATGTAATTAACATGTCAAAAACAACCAGAAAACAGATAAATGGATGAAGAACTATTAAATTACGCTAACATTTCGTTACAGCTTCAACGTCTGTAACACTGAATTCAAACATTATTGTTAATGTCACACACTATATCAGGCAAGTATGCTTCAAATTTGTACATTCTTAATCCGCATTTGAAATTTGAAGTCCTAAGCTGTAGTACTCTATTTTTAAGTTTGATTTATAAGTCAGGTCAGCATGTTAAATATTTTGTATCCCAGTTTTAATCCTTAGCAATTGTAACCTTACGCTCGATTTTTTTCTGAGTTTGGAATTACTGTGTGTCAGTCGCTAGACCACCTACGAGTCAACAGGTGATAGACTAGTTAATCATGGATGCAACATAAGCCCTAAGTGCAAATTGTGTAAACAGATAAGTCACATAATGTTACACTTAATACCCTAAGGAGGTATTAGGTTGCATGGTATACCCACTTAATCTGGGTAACTTCTCCAATGTCTTTTAAAAAATTCACATTTCTTTGCATCACCTTTAATAGTTAATCATAACTACGTTTCCTAATGAAACAACCGTCTGTGTGTGTCGAAATAAGTTCGTAACAAATCATACAATATGTCACAGCCCCAGATATTTATAGTTTGCACCCTCTACATTAGTATGCATATATCAGTATAGAAAACTTTGGACTCAAGAGTACGTGCTTTAAGATCTGGATGAGTGACATTGTGTATGCTTTGTAGAGGTTAAGTCTCTAGACTGTAGACGTTTCAATTTACATGCTTGGTGATGTAACATGAAAGTTTAAATATCTAGTTGCGAACAATGAAAAGGGTCCGTACAGAGGTATGGGTGCTGTATTGTGGCTAAGATGACACATACTCCCGTATGCGGATTGTTAACTCGTTCAGTTTCAAAACAGTTTTTACAAGCTTCAGATTATTTTTATTTTCAGAAAATGTATTATCTGACGGTGTTTGTTTGTGTTTTCGAATCTGTATCAAATATCCGTGATATGTTAAGATTATAATAGATAGAAATAGGATTTCATATTTCACATTATGTAAATCGGATGTTTTTATAGTGAAACTTGTTTGGAAAAGTTAAAGATATTAAATAAGAACAGAAGATAAATAAACTCTCAAGAAATAAAAAAAGTCAAAAGTGGCTACGTCACGATTCACTGATTTAAAAAGTTTTAACGAACCTGGAAAGGAGTGGCACCTGTGATAGTGAAAAACAGGCAAACTTAGTTTGTCTTCCTTATATCTTGGTTCAGCATCCTTACAAAGTATTTGTTGGTTACCTGGGCTTAACAACCCAATGATAAGACAGAGATAGTCTGCATTGGATACAATTATACTGATGTAGGTGATTCAAAAGTCATGGTTTCGTAAGATCAATGATGGGCTTATTTTAGCTCAAACCAGAACCAAAACAGTGTTACAAAATTTAGAAGCAAACTCAAGTCTAAACTGTAGAAAGGTATAGCTTATTGTGTAACGTACCGTACGTGTGAATGTTATATATTGAATCAATATATTGTTCTGGAATCCCGCATGGCACTTTCTATAGGAAAATTGTTATGATACTATTTACAAAAACTGTTGGAGTTTGTTTTTATTCATCGATTTGCTTAAACTTGTTAGCTAGTGTAAATAAAATGAAACCAATATACGCTTCACATGTCAGTCAATCACAAAAATGATTAGTTAGGAAGTTAGAGGCTGATATTTAGAAACGTTCGAAGACAAAAGTTAGATGTGTGATTTATTATTATTATGACTCAAAAAAAAATATCATTTAGACATGTTTTGTTAATGTCCTACTTATCTATTACCTCTTGAAAAAGCCGTATTACTGAACTAATCTTTGAAATGTGGAGGGATTTTATTTTTGCATGTCGTATTGTATTGGTATGGTTTTTGTAATATTTTTCGTTAAATTTCATTTCTATTTGTCTCTTGCTCAAATTTTCATCCCGGGATAATGAGGAATTTGGTCTAAAGCTAAAACAGAGTCTTGTTTCAGGATTCCAAGAACCATCAAGATAAAACCAAAGTGGTTTAGATAACGACAGTGCAGAAAATACGGTCTTTCGACCACCTCACTGGGAGACTCGTCACGTTGAAACCGAATTTTAAAACTACATTTTTCACACTGTAGGCAGAAGGATCACGACTAAAAAACTCGATTCACTGTGATCGTGCTTAGTTGATACTAGGTTTGGCAAGCGTATGGTTAATCAGTATCTAGCTTAGTATGTTCGAAAAACAAAATACAAGAAAAAACTAGCGTGACTACTAATTTTCTAATAACTTAACCCCCAGAGCGAAGTTATCAGTGTCCATATGTCTAGTGTAATAGTAATATCTCCACATTTCAGTATATCCTCTCTCACTACAAGGTACTGGCCGCCCACATAGCGAATAGAACATTCACAAAACGCTATTTTTATGGTACCCATAATGCAGTTAAGGCATAGATGTAGGGCACACTAGTGCTAATAAATCTAATGAGATTAAAAGTTAACTTAAGGTCTGGGAATACTATGATGTTATGCTGTGTATTTATTCTGACTTTTAGACTAGTTTGCTAATTCCTGCTTTTGTCATTGTGTTTTAGTACATCTAATCCGTGTAGCCTTTTCTAAAGCAATGTCTAGGATTGATTGCTTGCTGGTCATTATACAAGCTAGTTGTCACCTAAGAGCCATCATTTTCAGCGTTGTAGCAACTCTTTGTTACGCCCATTTTAAATGTGGATGATGATGTAGTTAGGAATAAGCCCTTCACTTTGAGTCCAGTTCTTGTGTATGTCTTCGGTTCTGCACGAATTGTTCTTTATGCATTTTACTTTCGGTTATTTACTTTACATCATGTTGTTGGGAAAATTAATTGAGAACACGATTTGTTTATTTAGAGCGCTGAAAACTGAGCTTATTACCTAACAAGCAAACGCCTACCTGAAAATAATCACCAACAATCGTTGTGGTTTCCTGCCACATTCCTTTTGAGTTAGTGTATCCTCGCCTCAGGGACAGGTCAGTCGTGTTAACCAAATGGCAGTGAACTGTAATGAAGACGTGCTTGTACATATAAAAAACACCCCTAGGATGTAAGTAGAGAACATACAATATTGAGGTAATATTTAAAGTTGATAACACTACAAGTAAAACCTAGAATTTAGGTACAAAAATATCGAGGGCTATTTTAAATTAGAGCTGGGTGGTTCAGCCTTTTACCTATAGTAGGCTGGATTGTAAAGGATGTAAACACTGTAAATACTTATAAGGTTATAGGAGTTACTGCAATGGAACGTCCCCATCAAAATTTGTTTGAAAGTAAAAACTTTTTAATACATAAACTTTCATTTTAACATGTAATTCAAATGATTTATTCATTCGTGGGACCGCCAATTGGACCACGCCCAATTAGAGAATACTCGAAAAAAAAATAACATAAAAAGCCACCTTCAATGATAGTTTGTAACTAATAGTTAATACTTTCTGTGGAAAATGTAAACCATACAAAAAACAATATCAATTTGTTGCAAGATAACAACAATAAAAAGAAAAACGTCTTAATTCAAAATATTAACTTATTATTTTGATATGAAGTTTCGCGAATAGGAAATTGAAATGTCTCACTTTGCTATGTCTACTGTTTATAAATATATGTTCTCTATTTTCCAGACGTCTTTTAAGTGGATGTCAGGGTGTTGCCATAAGTCGATATTTCATACATACATAGTTAATTGTATGCTTACATAGTGAAAAGCTTTAATCTTATAGCTGCATACAGTATTAATGGTATGCTTACGTAGTGAAAACATTAAATCTTATCGCTACATACAGAGTTAATGGTATGTTTATATAGTGAAAACGTTAAATCTTATAGCTACATACAATACTAATGTTATGTTTACGTAGTGCCCCCCAGTGGCACAGCGGTATGTCTGCGGACTTACAACGCTACAATCCGGGTTTCGATACCCGTGGTGGGCAGAGCACAGATAGCCCATTGTGTAGCTTTGTGCTTAATTAACAAACAAATGTTTACGTAGTGAAAAGTCTACAAGGAGTCTACATGGAGTGCTGGTGTTGTATCTGTATAAAGTAGTAACACTGAAACCTGCATATATCTTCAGAATGAGTGTTCATCTAAGTGTTCTGTTGGACAGGTTCCATTTTCTATGTGTGGCACGTTCCATTTCTGAAATCATCTTGTAACTAGACCGACTTACCTACTAGGAAACCATGAATATTCTCCTCGTGGGTGTTTTGTTTATGAGTAGGAGTAAGGTTTAGCTCGAGGTATTTTAGAACAACGTTATGTGCAACATAATTATATTCTCATTTCGACAAATAAGGCTGGCTTCTTTCGACACATCAATATCTGTTATACAACGGCTTTTACAAACTATTCCATCAATATAACACTTATAAAAAATTATATTATGTTCCTAAAAATCATGTACAATTTGTACGTGCATCAAAATATACAAGCATTTTTTGTTTCTCTCCAAAAAAAAGAAGGAAAGAAACGAGAATTTGGCTTCGACGAAGAGATCATAAGAGGGTGAATTTTGTTGGGGGATATTTTTGTAGCAAATAAAATAATAATAATAAAATTTGAATCACAATCTCTGGTTTAAAATTTGTCATCACTTATACCGCCAATTTCCCTGGTTGAGGATGAAATTCACAGCGGTAGAAACATTTTTGTCGTTTAATTACAACTGGTTGGTGTACTAATGATTCTTCAACTGTTATAAAATTCATAGTATATAAACATATAAGTAAATTATCATAAGAAAATGATACATTATGTAGAAGGATAATACATCAGATAGTAATTGCGATAGTACATTTTTCACCAATAACAAATATGACATACGTTTAAACTTAAATGTTATTTATAGGATTGTTTTTCATAGCCTCGTGAGTAAATCCAAACAATTCCAAGTTTTAAAAGGTCAGCAATACAATTACGGTAAGTAATCCTACACACGCGCAAACTAAGATAACATAAACAATGAATAAGTCGATATAAAGAACCCAAGGTTGATTAAAGGTTGTGTTTCGTTCATGAAGTCAGTGCTTAGCAATCTTTTTTGGTACATTATAAGGTTTGTTTTCCCATCTACTTCATTTTCGATCACACAAACAAATAACCTACAGTTTTACACTACTAAGCCTGTTGTTTAATACCCATTTTGTTGAATATTACATCTCACATAGTTTTCTTTGGTACAAATTTAATATAGTCAATTTTAATTACGTACAAAATACGATATACACACTAAATAATATGTTTAGATGATTCTTTTTCCAGTTAATGCTGTAATAACATACTTCATATTTTGTTAACTGTAGTTTGTTACTGCCACGTAATGAGTTTTCTGTTCCTTATCAGCTGTGTGATAAGTTCTATGTAACTTGAAATTTTGTAAGAAATAACAACATAGAGAAAATGGTTAGCCAAAGAATTAGAATCAACAAATAATAATAAGGAATTTGATAAAAATGCGATAATTCTGGTTGTTCAAATATCAAAGTACAGCAACGATTTTATTCCTGAGGTCGTATTAGAAACTATGCTCGTAGCGGATTTATACTTGTACATATTACCGTAGAACAACAAATGACTAAGAAAATTGTAATAAACCTTAAAGTTCCTGATTGTGATTTCAAAACTTTAATCATGCATAGTCTGGAGTACTAATAACAACTGTAAACGTTTAAAGGCTTGTCCATCAGGCAATATAAAGTTTTATTTTTTCTAACCAACATACGAACAATAAGCTTTAATTAGAAATATGCTGTAGAACTAATCATGATATTTCTTGTGATATCCACATGAGTTATTACGCCACACTTGGGCGTTGTTATTTTAATCACGTGACAGCTTATCCGTTGTACTTAGACGTTAAGGTTTAAGGTTGTTTACCTGTTTGCAACTGGATATTGAATTTAACAAGATCACTAGAAACTTACTTTAGGTGAGAACCTTGGTAAACAAAACACTTCCTAAACCCTAGTTAGAGAACAACATCGCTTCATCAAAGGATCCGAAAGCATAGTACTTCTCTGTATTCCGACAATAAATACCTTAATTTTCTCTTGTTTATCAACGACTTTCTAGAAGTGCAGTGGTATATGTGGTTTCTCAAGTAATATTTGGCTTCACTCACAATCCGGTGCATTGACCTGTAGATCAGTTCATTTTTTATTTCTTTCTCATTTCTGGCAAACAGTCTCGTTTGGCATAGTTTGCATTTCCTATTACTGACTGTTATATCTCTAATTGCATATGTTTACCATATAATTGTGTTTTATATCTAACCTAAATTCTGATATGTCTATATGTCTGTGTTACTTCTACTTCGGACTGAGTTGAAGTCTGTATGTTTACTCTTTTCTGACCGTTATTGCGTGACATACGTGTTAAACATCCACAGTGCCTCCTAGCACAGGTATACAGATTGGGTGTATTATGACCTTTCGATAATCGCCTGTTAAGTATATTTTGGTATAAGTGATAGTCTTTTGGGTATAGTTTAGCTTCTGGCTGAAGATTGGTTGGACACATTTCACATCGTTGTAGGTACAATGGTGTTGGTTTATTATGTGGATATATGTATAGCGCCTTTGGTTAATGTTTATTAGTGGGTATAGATATGACGTATCTGGTTCATGATTTAATATAGGTATAGATACAATGTCTTTGTTTGATGGTTTGTTAGGTATTAGCTACTCTGTTATTCAAATTATAACAGACGCAAAAGGCATTTAAAACTATTATTTTTCAGTTGTTGTTCAGCATAAGGCTACACAATGAGCTATCTATGTTCTGCCAACCGCGGGTATCGAAATCCAGATTTCAGTGTATTTTTTAGAATTAGATACATCTTATAAGCGTTATTTATAGTTAGACACATCTTAAAAGTGTTCTTTATAGTTAGATATATTTTAAAAGTGTTCTTGACCGACAACACATCTGTGATTCATGCGACTCCGAGATAAATGCATTTCGAAATGATACTGTAACTTTAATTATAAAATTGTACTATGAAAATTAAATGTCAAACTTGGCATTGAGATAAAGCGGTTGTTTACCTTCGTTTTACCCTCCTCAAGTACTGGCTAAACACCTACACCTCCTGGACTCTATCCCCTGCCAGTCCAGATGACGAGAAACGAAGTACTGCTGGTAAGACAGTTCTTACAACATATCAAATTACTCTATCACATATATCTCCTTTCGTGCTTTACATGTAAAGAAAACGATAATCTACAAACATGCCACCTTACAGCAAGTTGAAATATTTCTTTCTCACTTTACCTTTAAATAAAGTAGATTAGGTAATTGGTACAGGCTGTGTAGAATACGTAATGGCAGAAATATTTTTCGTACATGCACAAAAAATCAGGAGCAGCGTATTCCACTAGTTTCGGCAAATGACGCTATGGCTTCACTATAAAAGTGTTCGTTGTTGCCACCATCTCCTTCGAATGCTCCATAGTACCTCGGAAATATTTCGAATCTCATACAGAATGGTTGCATGGATATAGGATAGACCCGAAACTTTACAAAGTCTTCTAAACCAGTAGTCAGCAGGCGTGGTTAGATCTAAACCGGTAGTCAGTTGGTGTGGTTTGGTATAAATCAACACTCATCAGGTGTGGTTAGATCTAAACCGATAGTCAACAGGCGTGGTTAGATCTAAACCAGCAGTGAGCAGGTGTGGATAAGTCTAAACCAGTTGTAAGCAGGTGTGGCTAAATCTAAACCAATGGTCAGCAGTCGTGGTTAAACCTAAATCAACAGTCAGTAGGTGTAGTTAGATCTAAACTAGTAGTCAGCAAGTGTGGTTAGATCTAACTTACTAGTCAACAAGCGTGGTTAGATCTAAACCAGTAGTCAGCAGATGTGGTTAGATCTAAACCTGAAGTCAGCAGGTGTGGCTAAACCTAAATCAATAGTCAGCAGATGTGGTTAGATCTAAACCTGAAGTCAGCAGGTGTGGCTAAACCTAAATCAATAGTCAGTAGGTGTGGTTAGATCTAATTCAGTAGTCAACGGGCGTGGTTAGATCTAAACCAGTAGTCAGCAGATGTGGTTAGATCTAACTCAGTAGTCAACAGGCGTGGTTAGATCTAAACCAGTAGTCAGCAGGTGTGGTTAGATCTAAACCTGAAGTCAGCAGGTGTGGTTAGATCTAAACCAATTGTCAGCAGATGTGGTCAGAGGAGCAAGGCGGTCAGGCATGATTGAATTGGTAACTGAGAATTTTCTACCCAATATATGCTGACATTAATAGCTGTGCATGGCCCATATGTTGTGTTGGACCTGCCCAAAATGTTGCCTAAGTATCACAACCATTTTGATGGTAGTGATCCGTCAACACCACCAAGCCAAACTTAGTGTCGTACCTTCCACTGCTAATGTCTGAATAACATTTGTCCGTTTTAATCTAGTGTCATTTCCAGAAACCAGTGTGATCTCATTGTATACAAAATATTTCGCTATATACAGATTGTCCCAAATGCCCATACTGAGTCTCGTAAGTTGGAGGTTTAATAATAATAATACATTTATGTTCCAGGTGTGATCCTTGATCATTCTAAGCAACTGATAAATAAATAAACACGTGGACGATACTTGACAGTAATTCCCAAGCACGCAAGCGTATCTTATAATATTACACAGGGAGTCGCTTGTTTGTTTTTGTTTTTTGTTTGTTTGTTTTTAATTATGCACAAAGCTACACAAGGGCTATCTGTGCTCTGCCCACCACGGGTATCGAAACCCGGATTCTAGCGTTGTAAGTCCGCAGACATACCGCTGTGCCACTGGGGGGCCAAGGAGTCGCCAAAGATAGAGTAAGTTGCAATTGGTAAATTTCTTTTTTTTTGTCAATGACCAGTGTTTTATTCGTAGTTTTTGTATTGAAAACTTTATTGTGTAAATTTAGAACTATTAGCCAGAGGGACAGTCAGCAGTATTCGTCGCCTATAGGGATACTTTTAGCCGAATAGCGGGATTCACTATCATAATTATAAAGCCCCTACTGCTGAAAATGCTGAGAGTGTTCGGCAGCATGTAACGCTGCTCAAACCTTTGAAGGCCTGGCATGGCCTGGTGGTTAAGACGCTCGACTCGCAATTTGAGGGTCGCAGGTTCGAATCCCTGTCACATAACATGCTCGCCCTTTCAGCTGTGGGGGCGTTATAATATGACGGTCAATCCCACTTTTCGTTGGTAAAAGAGTAGCCCAAGAGTTGTCAGTGGGTGACGTTGACTAGCTGCCCTCCCTCTAGTCTGTCACTGCTAAATTAGGGACGGCTAGCGTGTAGCTTTGCGCAAAATTATAAAAAACAAAAAACTTTGACCTTCCGATCCGTAGCCGAACAGTTAACTACTAACCACATTTGGCCCCTGTCAGATATATATTAGAATGAACTAAGATTTGCTTTAAGTATTTTGTCATCCTAGGCAAGATTTTAAAATGCGTCCACCCGCGGATCATCTGCATAATTACCATCGATAAATATATAACATTACATGTTGCAATTTATAGTAATGTTTATCTATCCTAGACAGTAGCATATTTCGTCTACCTGCAGAAGCTGGGCCTGCTGAAAACTCAGTGGTTTCCAAATTGTTTAATACGTGTATAGTCATTTTAGTTAAATTTAGAGCTTATATAACTAAAGTTGGATATATTATTGATATAATCAGTTTAGACTATCCGAAAAAAAAATTACGTTTGTCTTGAATTTAGTGTTGTTTGTAATTAAGTACAAAGCTATACAATGGGCTATCTGTGCTCTGCCCACCACGGGTATCTAAACCCGTTTCTAGCGCTGTAAGTCCGAAGATATACCGCTGTGGGGCATTTGTCTTGAAAGTGTCATTGGGGATATTATCGCTCTTATGAAGTAATATATCCGAGTTTATCTGTAAATCTTTTTATAAACAAAAATAGTTAGAAAACGTGCCGTGTTGTTTTACGCCACCCGTTCAACATCATTTGAGTTATATTTTTAAGCGAGGTCTTATGGTGATATTTGTCACTAATATTACAACGTATAAGCCTAAAATTTGCGCTAAAAACCATGTTACCCACCTGGGTGTTTTTCTTTCCCCCACCCTCCTCTCAATTTGTCAAATGCCAATTCAAAATCAGAAGCGTGTAAAAACAGCATTTCAATTTTATCTTTTGTTTCCCAAGAGTCCTTACATTCAATATCATCTGCCTCGAATTTGAATTCATAACGGACAAAATAAAAGAAATGTGAAAAAAATTACAATTAATGTGATTTTTTTATCACAATTTTAGGCCTACTGGGTTTTAATGCTTCGTCAGCTTTCATCGTTTAATAAACCACAATAAAGTTTTGGCCAGAATGTTTGTATACTGTTCTATGTTGATGTTATTGTCTACATACATGGAGTAGGTATTGAGTAAATGCCAGAGTAGTGACAGAGAAGGTAGCGTATGATCGGACAAACGTGTGTAAGTTGTTATTCCGGTTTGTATAAGTTGTTTTGCGTATTTATTAGTCAAAACACACATACACACCTGTTGTGTACAATAGGATGTGCTTTTGTTATAATCATTTTAGAAACAGAGCACTGATTTCTTCAGACAATTTCTCTGTAGAGTCATGCCTGGTCACGAGCCAGAAGTTATAGGGCGTCAAATTTTTCGACTGTCCAGTGTAACGAATTTGTTGTTATATATTTATTTTAATGTCAACGTTTGTTTGGATTGAGTTTATAATTAGAAACATGCCTACCTTATAATGTTAGATATGTATTGCGAAACTCCCACCTATTCTCCAAAGTTGTAGAAGATTCTCTAGGGTAAGAATCAACAATATATATCTATATACGTAAACACTTTAACCAGTATTGTTACGTAAGACTGAATTTTCTAGATAACCTTCCCACCCCTATAAATATAACCAAAGCCACGCGCCAACAGGAGAGTATCTATTATTAGTTCGCTGTAATCAGTGTGCTATAAAACCTCGGAAGCTATAACTGTGGTTGTTATAACGCTTACCAATCGGAAAACTTCAGATATTGGACCAGGAGCATTTACAAAGTTCGAACATTACAAATTATTTAACTTCAGTGGATTCTCATCGGACATTAGTATTTTTATGAAAACATTACCTAACGTCATCGGTGGAAAAATCGGCGTGTGATCAGTGAGAGACAAAGCTAGCTAGCTTCCCGTTAAGTGAAATATATCTCCATCAACTCGCAATTAACTCGCTCATCCTGAACCCTCGATTACATATCAAGGAAGTTCCAGACTAGAAAGAAAACTTTATATTGTTTGTAAATTTGTGAAACTTCTGTTTATAAATCATTGTTTGTAATAATTGTTATTGTAAATTTTACTGTTGTGTGTATATTAAACCGTATTTGTGTTAAAAACGAAGACGGTGTGTATCGATCTTGTTGGCAAATATCGTAAATTGACTAAAATATCGGTGTATATTTAAATACTAAATCCAAAGTGCAATTTAACTACTAAATTTACATTATCAGTTAGTTCGGCTTCGGACTATTCGAAATTCTAATACGTAACACCAGAAATGGTATGAAGCAAACGGACAATGCCAGAACAGTAGGGTACTCCAGTGAACTGTATCCAGAAACATGAAACGTCATCGAACTACAGGAAACTTTGTTCCAGGAAAGCCTATTGGTAGACGCCAAAAACTACTGCCCGAGATGACCGCTTTTTGATCAGGTTAACACGTTAAAGTCGAAAGAAGTCTTGCAATACCTTACGACAGGAATGTCATGAACACGTTCATTCCAGTATATCCAAAAGAAAAGTGAATAGGAGACTGACCAAACAAGGTTATTTTTGCAAACCAATATCAACTAGAATTCACTGCCGTCACCATGTTACTTGACCAAGACAACATGCCAACTTACAGTTAGAACACTGGAGACATGTCATCTTTTCATATAAGCCCTGTTTCCGGCTTGTTAAAGCTGATGGTAGGACTTGTATTCGTTGTTTGCCTGAAGAATAGATGAGGGAAGACTGTCTTTCACACAGAGAACACACAGGAGGTGCAGTACATGTTTGGGCAGCTATTCATCACTGTGGAAAAACTGCTCTTCATATCCTCCAGGGAAACGTCCATGATGCCTCCTACAGGGATCACATGGATATGATATTTCTACCACATGCTAGGGAAAGGTTTGGCAATAACTTTGTGTTCCAGGATGACAATACCACTGCCCACAGGATTATCTCGTCCAGGAGGACTTTACAAGATTGCCATGCCCAGCAAAGTTTCAAGATTGTAATCCCATTGAGAGCTGTTGGTCAGAACTGAGGCAGAAAATTGCTATCCACAATCCTAAACCAGCTACTGTAGCTGAGTTGCAGTGCCTTCTAGTGACCAGTAGGGATAAAATCAATAACTAATCGACAGCATGCCTTGCGAGTAGGATCAACCAAGTACTGAATGTTTAATATGAACTGATATAAGGCTACAGACGCTATTTATAATGATTTGATGTTATATTTTGTCATTATACATGTTTTGGTAAAGTTTTGTTGTGACAGGTGAAATGCGGAATTACACATCTTTCTACAGGTGTCTGATAAAAATGTTTGCTGTTCTAATAAATCGTTCATGATGTCCATAGAACCTGTTTCATTATACAAATTACATATGTAGATATTTAATATAACATGCATTTCTTAGTTTGACAAGTGTATTTGTATTCCATCGTAATAATAGTGATGTTATTTGTTACAAAATATACAAACATTTTGGCCAAGACTGTACTACAACGTATGCTTGTTGAGTGTTATACAGTGTAATATACGATAAAGAATTTATTATTTTCTACGTTAAATAGTTTGAAAGAAAGTTTCCAAAACAAAAATAAGAGCATCTCAAAGGCACAGCTGTGTGAATCAAAGTTGTTTTGTTCATATTAGAAAATAAACGCATTTTAACTTACGTGCATTATTTATGAACGCTCTTAAACTTTGGCAAGTACATATGGCATTTGATTGCTTCTTCCCGGTTTCCAGTACTTTGTTGTGACGTACATCGGCCAACTGGTTAATAACACACTTGCCAACCAAAGAAATACAGCTTCGAACTTCTACCCAAGTGCTTATGAGTGTTCCAGTAATAACGGATTTATATGGTTTAAAGTTAAAATTTTTCTTGGCTTCTGCTCGTATCCATGATTATACTATGTTTATTGTATCATTCGTGTATGAGCAATATTATAAAGAAACTCTTTCAAGGGGCCCATAAAGACTGACAAAAATACTTCAATGATTTAAAAAAGGTTTACTCTTTGTTGCTAATTTTTTCAAATACTCTTTTCAATTCTGACACCTTTTCACTTAAAATACAGTATAAAAACATGGGATTAGAAAATTTTACCATTATAAATGAATATTCCTGAGATTTAAAATAAGTTCATTAATATCAATGGGAGGTCGCTTTAAAAAGAGCAGTAAAAAATTACTTGAACTTCCTGCGTAATAACGTAGTCAACATCAGAATGTGAGATGAACATCAATATAATGTAAGTCGTCATGAGAATTAAACATGTCCTCCAATCTTCTTCTCTTCTTTTTTTTTATTACATCGTTAAACGTTTCTTAAGATTGCTATTCACCGAAAAGTAATCGTTATATTTCGAAAGAAGTTAGACTCCATAATATGAAGTTAAATTTATATGAAATAAGGCCCCTAATAATGAGAATACTGAGCTGCATGTTTGAGATGCTCAGACGTATCCTGGTGGTGGGACAACATTTCGACAGTCATCATCTATATTGTTTGCTTATTTCAGTATTTCGCGTACATCTACACAAGATTCTTCGCATAGATTTGAACTAATATAATAGAGAAAAGCAGTTAATCAACAGCACCCACCGCCATCTCTTGGGCTACTCTTGTCTGGCTGAATAGTGAGATTTGACTGTCTCTTTTATAACTCACTTACGGCTCTAAAACTACGGGAAGCAAACTTTTTGGATTTGCAGTGCGAGTTTCGGTGCCCGCTCGGTCACTCCTGATCCGTTGGGATGTAAATGAACATCATCCAAATCATAAAAATGCGTATTTGACTGGTAACTGTAAAAATGTTACAGCATTACGTAATGTAAGAACAAATATTGGAAGTGTTAAAATAATTCATCAAAAATTATATCGAGTTTCGATAGTTAACGTAGGTCTGCATCTTATTAGACAATTAAAAAAAGCATGCTTGTCAGTGTCTAACGTGTAAATAAATATATATTTTTATATCCGACGACACATAGCGAATTAATATGGGCTTAAAGTGGGTTAAACACGTCTTGTATTGTTCGCGTGCCCTCAGAATATGATTCATGACAATAGAGGATTTTTGTTAACAATACTGCTATGCAAAAAATAATTAATTTCAAGTATTTCTGGGCGTGAACATAGCATGTCGTGCCTATAACTCAGTAAAAAGCCAATTTTCGATTTGCCTATCAACATGACTACACTCGTATTTTTAAAACGTGGGTGTTTATTGTTGAGGAAGAGGGGTGTAAGATATCAGATTTTAAAGATAAATGCTAGAAATTTCATTATTTTTTATAGTGTATGTACTGCGTTAACGCCCTTCGTAAGTCTGTAAAAGTGAGCTATTCAAGTTTTTCGGGCACGATCTTGTTATTAAAGAGACAGGAGAACAGATAAAACAGCGTCTCTCCCATACAGCTTGTCAGTTTTAGTAACCTAGCTTGTCAATCAGTCTTACTAATGCTACTAGTTTCATTGTAAACAACCCGTTCATTTCAGAAGCTGCACTAGAACCCAAAGAACCTTTCCGTATAACACAAATTTCTATTATATGCCTATAACTGTTTAAAACTACCTCTGGATATTTTATAACAGTCGATTCATAATTTCCCATGGTATTACTAATTACTGTAACACCGTTTGTTCCTGTTTACAGCATCGATAATGATCTATGTTGTGAGTAGTAAGTTTTGTCACTTCTGTTTCCGATGACCAGAAGTTATTTTTTACGCAAAATTACTTCTCTGATGTCTTGTTAATTATCAAACAAACAGGAAATGTGTGTAGATTACAAAAGGGAATGTGAAAATAACTATCTTCTAGAATATTTAACGTTTACATCATAACTCAGGACGTATTTAACCACCAAACAGGGATATACTTTCAGCCATACTTTTTTAATCACGTGCAGATCAGAAAACACGAGATTAACCTTTGCGCAATAATTTTGATTTCTCAGACCGCTGTGTTTGCATCATTTCTCTCTCTCTCTCTTTTTTTTCCTTTAAGGACTTTCGTGTGACGTAACTTCTCAACTTATCGCTTCACAGTCAAGATTACCGTATATAGCGCGTAGCTTTCTAAACATTAACTGTGCAAGGCAAAATATAAATTGAAAATAAATCGAAGTTTACCAGTTTTATTATTGAAACTGATGAGCATTTCGCTTTTGAATGCCTATATAAATACGCTTTCTAAAGTATAAAAAGTGCCTTTTTTTAAGTTGTTGACAAGGCAACGAAGTTTCCTTTTAACTCTAATAACTGTACTTTATCGATCAAGGCTAACACAGGAGAAGCTTTCTCTGCCGTCACAAGAGCACCCTCTATTAAGTTGTTCGTAACAAAGTATTTGATAAAATTGTACTATCTGATAGTGAAGGTGAGTCACCATCGTTATTCCTATCTATTGTCATTATTTCATGAGTATGAAACCAGGTCATTGTCGTACTCCTTTTTGTTGGTTAAAATAAAACGGTTAGCGGTGTTGAAAACGTGTTGTTTTTGTTTTGTTTTTTGGTACATTTGGGGGAATTGTTTTTAACTATTACACGTCATCATAATGTCATGTGTGAATAGTTGTTTGTTTATTTGTTGGTAAGCACAAAGCTACACATTGGGCTATCTGTCCACCATGGGTATTTAAACCCGATTGTTAGGGTAGTAAGCCTACAGACTTATTAGTGGGGGAGTAGGGTATGGGCATGTGTGAAGAGGGTGTTTCTGGTGTTGAAAAAAATGAATTGTTTGTTTGTTTGTAATTAAGCACAAAGCTACACAATGGGCTATCTGTGCTCTGCCCACCACGGGCATCGAAACCCGGATTCTAGCGTTGTAAGTCTGCAGACATACCGCTGTGCCACTGGGGGGGGAGTAGAAAAAATTAAACATATTGGTTTAAAATTTTCTCTCTTATTACCATTTAACTACGTCTGGCAGTGAGAGGTGAGAATACTGCATGAAACTGTTCAGAATAATATGCTATTTTCTTCTATCAAACCACTACGGAAGCATCCTAATCATCACACTTAAGGTTATTAATATACATAAGGAGTGTGAATAGATTTAAGTAAACTGCTATATGTTAAGTCTTGGTAATTCTAAACTTTATATTATATCTTAGGATTTGGTATTTTCAACTTGAAAATCACCTTGCGTGACACATGAGCAAAACGGTCAGGTTGATTTGTTGGTATGTCGTTGCTATGCCCAAAGCTACACAATAGACTGTGTGTGCTGCGCCCACCACGGATATCGATACCCGATTTTTAGCGTCTTAAGTCTGCAGATTTACAGCTGAGCCACTATGGGGCAAACGACCAGGTCAGAGACCCCCAAGTTTCAGGCATATTTCTAATTTCGAATTGCTGGCGAGGGCAACAGTCGGTAACATTAGCCTCTTACGTGACTACTCTTAACCTAATAGCGAGATTATCTGTCGCAGTCTTGACCGTGGCGCCCCCAAATTAAAAAATGCTGAGCGTGATGATATCGAACCATGGTCTGTGGCCCAACATGTTAATAATTATGCCACGCGTAGCTTATTATATCTAACAAATAAACCTTAAGTAGTTCTGTCGATTATCAGGTAGAGAGCACCATTGATGTATATGACATGACACTTATAATATTTTAGGTTTGAAGCTAAGTCTTGAGTGTTCCAAACTTGTATCTAATTTCTCTCATACCAAAAAGTTATGACTAGTTTCAAAAAACCTTACATCATCAGAGCTGTACAGAGAAATCATGTTAACTTTTAAGCATATCATTTGTATTCTGTGGCTTATTTGGTATTATTTGGTACTTTGATGAATGTTCTCTAGATTCATCACAGAAAGAAATCTGAAATTGATATCGAAAGAACAGAGTCCGAAACAGACTATCTCCGGAATAACTGTACATTTATTTATTTGTTTCTCTCTTAAAGTGAATGTTTTTGTATGTTATACACAACAGGGAGAATGAAGTAGAATCCCTACGCAGATCACACACATTCCTTAAATATTGAAAAACAAAACAACCTCTAGATTAGAAACAGCATACATTACCATCTATAGCTAAACGTGTTCTACGGAATGTATTTCCGTTGATGCGGATGCAATTAACGGTAACTAAGCCGTTTGTGTAAAGAATAAAGCCTTATTGTTTCACCCGTCTCAGTAACCTGATATATAAGAAGCGATGTAACACAATCCTGAACTAAGCATATAGGTGGCCACCAACGCTTTTAAACACGCAGGTCTAACACTAGGGTGCCACTGCACGTTTGTAGTATACATCTGGCGGCCCCAAGAAATCACAATATAAACAATCAGACTGTATCCGAGTATTTGCTGATCATTTTTAATGAAGTCATACTCCAAGCCAGCGAATTATATTTCGTAAACATAACTATAAACATTAGAATCAATGGTATTCCAATGCTCACGTGTATGTATATCACGTGGCCGCTTTGCTGATGATTGATACGAAATCGTGGAAGCTAAAACTCTTCATGTTATTTCTTAATTTCTCTCTAGAAGTCGATGTATAAAGAGCATGCTTGTTGAAGTCGGTAAGTTACTATTACAGTCATGCAAGTTGTAAGTCTTTGCGGTCATCATAGCTAGCTTGTACGTCTACGTGAGTTATAATTGTGCGTAACCATGTGTAGTTAATATATTATTATGAACAATGAAGTTTATTAATATACTTAGTTGGTCTCAATCACAAAAATTATGTTCGTGAATTGCGTTAATATCTTCAACGGACTCTTAGTTCTTTCTTTTTTCATATTTTACTGATTGCTAAATTATCGTTCAGCCTTTTAGTTCTGTATACTTGCAAGGGTGGCGGAGGATCAAGAAACCTTGCTAGCGGTTGCCCAAGTATAAAATGGTTGTCATTATACGTTCAGTTATGCTCTGCCGCCGCGCGTGTGTATGTCTGTCTTCTGTAACTAATACAGTTAAGCGTTAAACAGTAACTACCATGAACATAATTGTTCATGTGCGTGGGCAACGGAAGTTCATATTCTCGAAAATAAAAGCGCGATTCATCTCGTCAGATTGTTCCACTCAGAACACAAACACGATGATGGCAAAAAGTATAGGCAGCAAGTACACCAAAATATCTTTTTACAGAAAGGATTGCCTCATAAACGACCGTTGGTGATTATTATAAGACAACGATGAATATGTTTATTTATATAATAATCAGAAGTTTTTTATAACTTTTTTGAAGATAAGAAAGTCACTACAACTTTAAGAGTACACCAAAAGGAAAAAAAAGGAAATTGCTTTCAAGATATCATCTAGAAACAAAACTTAAACTTAGCATGTTAGCCATACCATTCTCTCCACTAAAAGAAGACTGACGTCATTAATGAATGTAATTTTGAAAAACGGAAACTTGTTAAGGTCATCAGAGATGTATTTAGAAGTGTTGTCATACTAGTGTTAATAGACATGACGTCTCAACATCAGTATACTTTACCTTTGTGTTTTACAAAAAAGAATTCGTCTGATTGTAGTATTCATTTAGATGTGACCTTTTAATGAAGAAGTAAGAAAAAAATCAATATTCAGACACAAATTTATGAGGAGACAACATTATGGTTTTTATAATACAATATATATTTCCCTAAGTGGCCTAGTGGTTAGGGCTCTTGACTCGCATTATGAAGATCGCAGGTTCGAATCCCGTCTCCGAACATGCTTGTGCTTTCAGTCGTGGGGGCGTTAAAATGTTACGGTATATTCGTGATAAAGAGTAGAACAAGAGTTAGCGGTGGATGGTGTTGACGAGCAGCCTTCCTTTTAGTCTATCACCTCAAAATTAGGGACGGCTAGCGCAGATAGCCATCGAGTAACTTTGTGCGAAATTGAAAAACAATAAGAAAAGTAGCGGATGCGCCGGGCTGCGTGTCGAAAAGGTAAAGGTTGAAGACGAGATATGTTGCTGAAAACGCTTCGAAATTTCAGCTATTGGGGTGTTATAGTTGTGACAATCAGTCCCGCTGTTTGATTTACGGGAGCCGTGCGGAAGCTGTTATAATACTCAACAAAATACAAACTGTGTATTATACTTGTAATCCTCAACAAAATACAAGTTGTATGTTACTGTTATAATCCTCAACAAAATACAGCTTGTATATTATATTTGCAATCCTAATGATGCCAGCAAGTTTTGAAACGAAAACTCAAATGACTTTGACAGTTTGCAAACTATTGTATGTATTACAGAAGGTCAATGATAGTAAAACAATACAATACTGGGAAATACTTAAGATCCTTCCTTTTCATTTTTCTTGATGTTGCTGTAGTAAGATTTGTTTTTATTAAATTACTCCTGAAGTGTGTTGTAAATACTTTAAAGCTGAATACTATAACACTGCTAAAAACAACCACATAGTACCAATACCAGGACAATTTTTTTTAACTTGACATCTTTTAATGTAAAACTGTTAGCTTGGGAGAGGAGGGTAACTAGTCATTTATAATACACAGGTTGTATTTTGTTGAAGATTATAACTATAATATACAAGTTGTTATTTGTTGAGGATCGTAAATATACAAGTTGTATTTTGTCGGTTTGAGGTTCATGGGATGATACCTAGGTGACACTCTGTCTGCTGGATTTCATTTATTTGTTTTGTTTGTTTAAGAACTACCACAGGAACATCACTAACGTCAGAGAGTATAGATTTATCTGTATCATAAATATAACTTCTGGAAATTATAGGCTCACCTCCAGAGCCCCAAGGCTTACCAGCATCTAGTACACAACGATCTAGACGTTTTTTATTAACTTTCTTTCGAATCCGTTTACCTGCTGTGTTAACCCTTATTTCACAATAGATCCTCCGTCCCAAAAAATCTTCAATCAGACCATAACTGCTCATCATCCAGTTATGGAGGAGGGGGAGGGTCTTAGAGGGTCTCTAGGTCTTAAAAGAGTTTCCCAAGGAAGGCTTAATACCAGTGTATAGACATAGGAAGGACAATACGTAATATTAGAGAATGCGCTGTTTGACAGTTACATTTTACACCTGTTTTAGATGTGTCTTTAGCTTTACAAGATTGTAACATATTAATATGAAGGCTCATATATAAGCTAGCAATCTAAAGTAGTCATTAATCACCACTTCATGTATAATTTGGTTTTTAACCTCTGTTGCTTACTTCTACGAAAGTGATTTCGAGATTGTTCAGCTTCAATTATTTTCATCTGCGCACAGTAGCACGTGCATGCTTTTTATAATATTTATAACTATTAGAACAAAAGTTGAACATTTAGCAAGTTTTCGATATGAACAACAAGCACATAACCAAAAGCCTGATTTATGAAGATGAGAGGAGGTACAGCTGACAGAAAAAAACATGGGAGAACAAATCCAAATTCATCAGCTGAAAAAACCCAATCCTCGATGTAGATTGTTCTGGAGAAGGCTATTATCAACCTTATCTACAGTTTGTCAACAGCAGACCAAGAATTCCGTCTGTCTCAGTAGAAATAACTGCTATTTTCGCCCTTCCATGATTAGCTTAGACTATACAGTATGTAGTAACGTATATTCAGATACTTTTTCTAAATTTTTGTATAGATATTCTACAGGTTATTAATGACATCGTTATAAGCCAAATGTCCAAAAGGCGTAAACATCTACTAATCCATCTGCTTAGTTAAATGTTCAATACAGCAACAGCTATCGCATAGAGGCTTGTATCAGTTTGGCCCCGTGTCAAACCCATTTGAAGGGGAGCCACTGATATACGTTTGTGCTATTCAAGTACTCTCATATCGAACATGTAGTCAGAAATTACCACAATACAGCGAAAATGGCATGCTCAGAATAAACTGTAACTGGGCGGCAAAGGAAAACAAATAAACAATCTATTCATGACAATGACCTCTATATTTATCACCGTCTTATCGAATTCTTTAATTTTGTTGTGACTATACTGGCTGCTAGGGTGAAAAAAAAAGGATTTCCAAAACACCTGCATTGGACAAAAACAGTAAGAATTGTATTATTCCATACTTTCAATTCAGATAAGTGTCGTATGTTACGTATTACAATTTCAAATGGATCCCTGTCACACCAAACATGCTCGCCCTTTCAGCCGTGGGGGCGTTATAATGTCACGGTCAATCCCACTATTCGTTGGTAAAAAAATAGCCCAAGAGTT
>NW_013665981.1:61866-69405 GCF_000517525.1 Limulus polyphemus | reverse complement strand
TATCTTATCGTGGGTTCACGATGAGTGAGTTAATTACGAGTTAGTGTAGGTACGATTCGCTTAACGGGAAGCTAGCTAGCTTTGTCCTCCACTATTTATCAGCCACACACGCCGATATTCTTCTACCGGTGACGTTAGGTAATGTTTTCGTAAAAATACTAATGTCCGATGATAATCCACTGAAGTTAAACGATTTGTAATGTTCGAACTTTGTAAAGGTTCCTGGTCAAATATCTAAAGTTTTCCGATTGGTAAGCGTTATAACAATCACAGTTATAGCTTCCGAAGTTTTATAGCACACTGATTATAGCGAACTAATAATAGATACTCTCTTTTTCGGCGCGTCGCGTTGGTTATATTTATAGGCGTGTGGAGGCGTTTTAGAAATTTCAGTTTTACGTAACAATACAAATTTAAGCGTTTAAGTACACACATATTGTTGATTCTTACTCTCGAGAATCTTCTACAACTTTGTAGAATAGGCGGGAGTTTCGCAAGACATGTTTAACTCTATAGGCTATGTATGTTTCTAAATATAGATTTAATCTAAACAAACGTTGATATTAAAATAAATGTATAATAACAAATTCCTTACACGTATTCAACACAATCCATACATAGATTATTTATCGCAATAACTATTCCAACTCATACCAATTTCTACTAGTATCTGTGTCGTACCTTGGAATGGGCTTGCACCACCCCAGAGAGTGAAAACGAACACAGGCCCACCAAAAAGAAGCTTTTGTGAGATAGCCATTGTAACATATACTTAAACAAAAGGATGATAATCTCATGTTTACGATTGTTTGACATGCGGTTTACAGAGATTTCATAACTACATGCAGAGCACTGAAACGAACATATAATTATGGAAGGATGAAATTAACAGGTGTTTCAACAGTGATACTTGTACAAGCTGGTAAGAAATGGGGGTTCTCAGCCTTGAAAGTGCAGTATTACAGAGTTCTTGCTGCTGTTTTTGTCCTGTGTGAACTTATTTGGAAAGGCTTCTTCTACACCAGCAACCAGTAAGAAGTCACAACGAAAACATTAGCCAAACAGTTTGATATCAGACGAACACATACTTTTGAATGAATATTTTGTTTTGTTTATTCGCTTGTGTCATATGTCCTCCTTTGCTGTTTGTTTTAGTTATAAGTCTCTGCATAACATTTCCGGAACAAACTTGTCCAACTAGAAACAGTTCGTATGTTGAAAGGTGACACTATTGATGAGGACGTATGTGAAATACAACTCCTTTATCCAAGTGGCTGAGTCCCACCCTTCAATAACTTTTAAGTGGGCTCTCTGATCTCAGAAGATGCAATTTCTTTAGAAAAAAATAAAACACCTTAGCTATCTCTTAGAAATCACATATTGTACTCAACTTTGAGAAATGCCTTCTATGTCTAAATTAATCACTCCAGAACAGACTTGACAGACGGTTTATGAACCTCTCAAGGGAGTGGGAGTAACTGTTTTAAATTGCCCTCGCTCATGTCTCAAATCTTATTTCACATTATCATTCATTATCCAGTTATTGGCCCGGCATGGCCAGGTGGTTAGGGAGCTCAACTTGTAATCTGAGGGTCGCGGGTTCAAATCCCTGTCCCACCAAACATGCTCGCCCTTTCAGCTGTGGGGGCGTTATAATGTGACGGTCAATCCCACTATTCTTTGGTAAAAGAGTAGCCCAAAAGTTGGCGGTGGGTGGTGATGACTAGCTGCCTTCCCTCTAGTCTTACACCCCTAAATTAGGGACGGCTAGAGCAGATAGCCCTCGTGTAGCTTTGCGCGAAATCCATAACAAACAAACAAACATATCCAGTTATTACACGTGATATGTGCATATAACTTAGCATTAATGTTCTATTTGTTTTCCTGTTGTGGAGAAAGCTTGAAAGAGATCTAATCTGTACCTGACTTTTTTAGGTTCAGTAAGATCTGGTTATAGCCTGACTTTAACCTTGAAAACTTCATCAACCTCAAATTCAACATTAAAGAGGTTTAATAATACTTTATAAGGATGCCTTACATTTCCTAATGCAATGCCGTGTTGCATATTTGGTTCATAGTGAACTTCCGGCTATTAAAAGCTCAATGCTTTTAGAATTGTTTGATAACTTGAAGAAAATGTCACAGTCTTTTCCAAGAAAAGTTTTCATATAGCGAGATTGTTAAAGAACGTGGAACTTAAGGAAGTCTTCTATACTCTCACAGCTGAGCGTTTTGGACGTCAGTGGACTATGAAACCGTACCTTAAAACAATGCCCTCATAAACCAAAAAAGAATTAACCAATTCATAAATCTACAGCAACGAAACTGGGTATATCTTCTAGTGCCGTTAACAATATAATTAACAATACTTGTGAGTTGATGAATGCTTCCTAGCTAAAGTTTTAAACTTCCAGCTTCATCTCATAACTAATGTCCGTATTCACGAGAAATATTATTGGAGAAATCCAATTTGATGATGTATCTGTCAAGCCCCCAGATTCAGCTCCAATGGGCTTTCGTGCCTTTCGTCTATTTGAAAGTCGATGTTCACATATAGTGGAGAGTCTAAGGGAAATTTGTCAACATGTATGGTCATACACTGGCCTCGCTGTACTTCGCAGAGGCTTGTTAGAGTGCCTAGTAATATTGAGTAATCATGGCCATGACACTGAGCATAGTCAGTTAAGTGGTTTCAGGGTCAGTATAAAAAAAAAGACTAAAGAGGCATGTAAGCTCCGAGTATAGTCCTCTCATGTGTATGCTTTGAGTTTGTATTTTTATTACATTTTCCTTTGGTGATATTGATGACGTTTAGTGAACTTTGACGATGTTAATTCACAAAAATTCACTCTTCACGTGGTTTGGTCAACACATACGATTATGACCTCATACCATTGTATCATGTTATACATGCTTTGTTAAAAGTATTTGTAAACATATAACCCATATTATTACTTTGCTTACACTGTAAATTTAAAAAAATTAAAAGAGATAGTGTGAATTATGGTTAAGATTTTCGTACCTGTAATAGCGATCTTATTTCGAAGTGGGCAAATGTTGACTCAGTGGCCATAAGTATATGTGTTGAAGGAGGATAGCTATCCCCAACGTTCTTCTCTAATAAATAGCTATAGTTTATGACGAGTTGCATATTGTCTTATGTAATAAGATTATATTGTCTTATGAGGTGAAATGTTTGCACATATTTAGAGAACAGGCGGTATTTGAATCCCGAAGTGAGACAAAAAAAAAAGTCTTAAAATAGCGACACCAGACCAAGTGAAAGTTCGTAAAGAAGTAGTGATCATTTGAAATGGTGGACTTTTAGTGTCATAAAATATGTAAAGCAGATTTATGTGTCAATATATTTATTTTTTTCTCTTAACAAAACCAAAAATGTTTTATTATCACTCAGGAAATATATATACACGTACACACTTTCTTGGGTTTTGTCCTTTTGTGGTAATTATTTTATTTGAACTTCAATCTTGAAATTTTATTTTTAACTGCAACTTTACTACTGGAAGTTTTACCTCTAATTCCGTATCATTACTATACTCATCAGGAGACTGCAACTGATAGAGTTCTAAAAAAATTGGTAATATCCCCTAGATTAACTTAATTACAATGGGAAAGGCATTTATAAGTGTATATGTATTTAAATAAAATGAAACTTATTGCTGGGTAAGTTCTTATTTTGCTAATATAAAACTATCTGTTTAATATAATGAAAAATATGACTTATTCTTTTTCTTCTTCTTTTGGTTACCTAGATTACAGGACAAGGTACATGCTCTACATATCAGTTGAGCTTCTAAACTGCTGACCTCCATCACTTCAATAGTCCTACACCTGACTTCTACGTAAGTATAGCAGTTCATTCATTGGTTCTTGTTATAATAAAAAACAAACTGCTGGGTTCAACAAGATTGTGGTTATAATAAACAATTTATGTCTTGAATTGTTTAGCTTGAAAAGCTGTGATACGATTCTTAAAAAACAAACAACCATAATTATCACCTACGTATTTCATGCCATGTAGCTTATGCATAATTTGTTGTGATCTAGACCTTTGGCGTGTTTTAATTTAAACCGAGTTAGCCGATCCCTGGGAAGACATGCTACTTGTTCTTCAGTTTATTTTATAGATGTTTGCATGGCTTTTATCTCTGTTATCGCGTGTCCTTTGATCTGTATTATTGCGTGAATTTTTATCTTTATTATTGCGTGGACTTTGATCTATTTTATTGCGTGGACCTTGATCTGTTTTATTGCACGGCCTTTGACCTGTATTATTGAGTGGCCTTTAATTAGTATTATTCTGAAACTTGTATGATATCCAAGTACGATATATTTTACTTTACCGTAACACATATTTCGACTTTGCAAATTTTAAATATTTTGTCTAGAGTTATAAATCAGAACATTCTAAATTCGGTCGAGGTTATGTGCCAGTTTAGCCCTGGTATTAATTTATGTAGCAGGGTCCGTTCGTAGAAAATATTCAACATTTTATGGGATAATTGCATCGTGTTCTGCTTTACCGTGTATTCATGGAACTACTTTACGGCTTTCACATGAAACGAAAATATTTCAAAATACTCCTGATCCAATTTTCTGACTGCTTCAGAGAAAAGGTGTAATGTAGAAGCGGTTTTAACACTTTTCAGCGATAGCCGTTCCTGTTTTTAGAGAGTCAAGACTTCTTGTAGAAATCCTGCCCTTGTGCTTAATCGTCATGAAGCTTAACCTGCTGATTGTGTGCTCTAGTATCATCAGAACTGATAATAGTCTTCAAATGTTCCTAATTAGTTTATCTCTTTGTCTTCAATTAATGAAGTGATTTTTTTCCGACTTCGCGCCTTGTCTTATCTTTTCCATTCCATCTGCACCAAATCACTTTACCTATCCTTTTATTTATTAGGTCCACGGATCTCCTGAATGAAAATATTAGGTAACTATGTGCTTGGTTTGTTCTTGGAATACATTCATTAACACATGTTGTTGGCATTTACCGTTACATTTAGTCGAACTTTGTCCAAAAGAAAAAACAATTTAGGAAATTTTGTTAAGAGAATTATGAGTTATTATTTTTAGAACCCTTTACGTACATTCATCAGTTGATTTGTAAGTGATATTAAACTCCTACCAGAAGCCACCCCCTTCTAATAGTATACTTTTGGAGACATTTTTAGAATTCTCTAACACTAAAACCAAAACGACTGGTTTGTGGGTGATATTCATCTTTTCTAGTAGACGTGTTAAAATTGTATGAGATCAGTTTTTGAAATTATATCTTTTTTTTATTAAATACGAAATAACATAACAATAAAAAATATTTACTTATAGTTTGGTGGGTCGAAAAAAGAATATTAAGCTACAAATAAAGAGAATTATAAGTCATTTCGAAAGACAGACCTCTGTTTGTTATATTTCTCGTAAAACTACTCGAATGATATCTGCGCTAGCCGTTCCTAATAGAGGTAAACACCAGTCACCACCAACCCTGGAGCTGTTCTTCAACAACGATTTGGATTTACCATCACTTCATAATGCCCCCACGGCTGAAAGGACGAGCATATCGGTGAAGAGGAGATTGTTTTTATTATCTGAACAGTTACTGCAATGTTTATAAACTGTAAAATCGTACAAGAAAATGATTTTAATTGAATGATCTAATGTAATTCAAAACTCGAAATTATCAAAAATCCAAATAATATTCTTTCAAATGTTCGTACTCTTTGTGGCTGTTTCTAAATTATACGCGTTAGATTTTGGTTCTAAGAAAAGAAACATATTACATTTTTATATCCACAGTAAGACAAAATTTAAATATCTAAAGAAATTGAAACAAAAAGATATACAAAACATACAGTTATTAAGAATTTTCTGTTTACTCAGCTTAACACAATCAAGTTTTCACCCTGAAATCAATCAATACTTATAAGAGGATCAAATCACTGTTTATAAAAAAACAAAATCTTAGTCTATAAGATTAAATCATCATTTACAATATAAAAATGTTTATTTATGAGTAGATCAAAGCGTCAAATATAAGAAGATAAGATCAATATTTATAGTATGATTGTTTTATTTTATCTTTTAACTTCGTAAAGAGTTTTTATGTTATAATGCCAAGCAGCGTTTGTATACAACGAACTGTTGTCAACCGGACTTATAACTAATCCTGAAATCTGACGGCACTGAAAACGACGACAGTTTTGTTGGCCTAAGCATACCAACCAACCACACCCCGCATTTACTGTGGAAAACACTCATGTGACTAAGAGTTAAAATGTGACCTGGCTTTGAAATCTGTTCAAGCACTTAAGCCTAAAGAGAAACAGACAGAGAAAAAAAAATATTTCATATTATCCTACGGATGCATTAATTACTATTAAGTGACGCTTTCGTATTAACATGCTAGCATCTTTACGTAATCTGTCTTAAAGCAGTTTAAGCCATAAAGATTTTTATGTTTGATTTTATATACTCTAAATGAAATTTGTTGATAAAGAACAAGTTAAAACAAATTAATTTTATGTACAACGACCCATGAGTTACTGTGCATAAAAGCTTTGACAGCAACATAACTTTTACCCATACATACAGTGACATGCTAATAAAACGTGATCTTTAATGGTTATTAGTAATTCATTTGTAATTCCACACGGGAGCGCTACACTGTTTGAAAAATAAAAGGCCGCGTTATCCTTAGTATTTATAGATAAATGCTTTTTGCTCTTGTTAAGCGCATAGCTACACAATGGGCTATCTGTACTTTGCCCACCGCGGGTGTTGAAAACCGATTTTCAGCGTTATAAGCCCTCAGACTTACTACTGAGCCATAAGAGATAATAATAAATGCAAAGGAAGAACATAATTCCTTCAGACATGATGATAAACAACGTTAAAAAAGGAGGGCTAGGTTCTTCTTTTATTTCTTTATTAAAAACATATATACTTTCAGCTGAAATGACAGTCTCAGCAGTTAATGTACGTATAGTGTAATTACGTTTATTGCACTTTTAATATTTTTAGGGCTAATCTAAGAACCCTGAAGCTGACTTTGTAAAATGTTTTTCTTGGACATTTTAAACTAGAAGTCTAGCGGAATGAACCATGTAAGTGTAAATGAGACGTCCCCCAGTAGGTCAGCGGTAAGTTTACAGACTTGCGAACCTAAAATCCAGAGTTCGATTCCCCGTGGTGAACTGATAGAGCGAACTGTGTAGCTTTTTGTAAATAAGCTAGAGTTTAATTTTTTTGTGATGTTTCAGTGCAACTCTCTTGGAGATTTCAGTAGACTTGAAGAGAATTGTAAAGGCTGCTGGGATATAAATCTTGATTCAAAAAGCAGATGTTGTTTTTTCATAAGTATCCCGCTCGCTTACGTCACAGACGCAGCCCTTTCCTTCTTCTAGCTCTATATTTTCTTTCTACCTCCCTAAAAAAATCAAATGTTTTATTACCAATAGAAATGTAAGTATATATATAAAACATTGCATGATAACGATTTGTAAAAAGTGATATATATAT
>NW_013665981.1:57050-61562 GCF_000517525.1 Limulus polyphemus | reverse complement strand
GTCAAAAAACTAATAGTGAATTTTAATATGCTGACGTGGCAGCGAATCGTGTTTAGCCTATTACTAAACGTATTGACTCTTATCGCTCGATGTACGCGTTCGAATAATCCGTGATATGCTTAAGTACTTTCTGTTATCTTTATTTTTCTTGCACTTATTACATACTACAGTTTCACACACACATATGGCATTTTGGCTTACGTTTACACGAACTGCCAAAGGACTGAACTTATTGAATTTGTGTAGTAATGAAACATGTTATGAGTAAGGTAGTGTGGTGAGTAAGATACCTAAGATATGATCCTGTCTTGTGACGTAAATTATTCAAACTGAAACTTTTCAAAGACACATAGATTAGTTTTCTTCATTGATTTGTTGGTCTTCAGTTATACCTACCACTATATATATATATATATATATTACTCAACTATAAAACATAACTAGTGCACGTATTAATCTCGTTTCTTAACTGATAGCAGAATTTACGTGGGCGTGTAATTAAAACGGTAATGTTTACCAAACACTAGAAAATATTATTATCCATTTACGTTATGGTAAGAGTAACAGTAAATAAGAAGTCAGGATAAAAACCTTAAAATATTGTATATTTTCTTTATTTAGGGAATCGGTCACAAACCTATATATATTTATATATTTACATGGCTATTCCGATAAAAAAAAAGAGAAACATACTGGTTCTGTATATACAGGTATTTATATTTGTCATTGTAAAATTAACTGATCAATGTACCAGAGACATCTTGTGAAAAAGATAAGAAACGTTATTTTTGTATTACTGGTAGGCGTGTGGTGACGGACTGCACCCAAGTGTTACGTAACAGTGACGTCTGGCAAGAGGAGTGAAATAATTATTTAAGCCTAAGAAGAACAACTGGTGGTAAAATAAAACAAAAGCATATTAGCAGTGACATCTGGTGCTAGGGTTATAAACTACTCTATATGCTATACAGGACATCTTTTCTTTACTTTTCGCAACCCAACATGAAAGAGACTGTGTTGTCAGAAGTGGAAGCTGATACATATAAAAGCTTCCTTTACTGAGACCGAACAGGTTTTTTTTTCTTCTTGTTTTTTCTTTTTGAAAATAGCCAATCAGACCTAAGACCTGTTTTCATAGTTAATCTCAGTTGTGCAATGTCATACATGTGTCAGTTTGAGACATTCGAGGACGTGTACGCTGCGGTATTTGTGATTACTAGGAAATAAACAACACGCTTCTATCAATACCCTACCTTTTCCTGTTTGATGTTTTTTTCAAATTATTAGCATTTTTTTTATACATTTAATAATTATGTAATGGATATCTCTAAAAGTGAAATGACTTGTATTTTGGCTTACTTTCGACGTTGAAATGTTTTGGTAAAATAATGTGAATAATGTTTTTAATGTATGGACACATGCACACATATGTATTTGTGTGTATGTATATATACTTATATTTCTTCATGATAATTAAACATATAACTCAAACATAACAAAAACGTATTTTGGCAACAGTTTTACATTTAACAAACTAACCCAATATTTTGTGATACACATCAAGATCCAACAGCTTAAATGTAGAAGACGCAGGAAAACCTAGAGATATGTTTTTAAAGCAACTACTTTCCAAGGTTTTCTCATGGACACCATTGTAGAACACTGGAAAATACCAGTTTAGAAAATGTCCTGACAGCAACGTAGAAAGCTTTCAGCTATAGCGATGTGAGGATGTGAAACGACCTCCTGAACAGACAAGTTTAGATACAATTAACCTCTCGTATGTACGTAATAACCTCCCAGACTTCAGTGAGGATCTTCTGTAGGACTCAGGTCTACTTGAAAGTTTTGAAGACCTCATTAAAACCTCCGAAACTTTACTTTACATATGATGAAATATATGAGAAATAAAGAGGTGTGAGAAGGTGCGTCGAAACATCTTACGTTTATAGTGTAGTCAGTTTTGTGACGCAATAACCATGATTCAACTTCATAAGGAATCAATTTCAAAACATCCAGCAAAAAATTCAAATACGTTAATAACGAAAACTATACTTGAAGATTGCTATTGTCGTTTGGTTGGTTGGCGGAAATAGCGAAACATAAGTGAGGAAAAGCATGTCCACTGCTGATACACTGAGAAGACTGTCATTTTTATTCACATACTTTCCTTTTTTATCCTTTTATTAACATTTTATAAATACACGTGTGTGTATGTGCACGTGCGTGTTATGATTTTCATAAAATTTTCTTTCTTAAAGCCACTTTTTGGCCCCTAATTCTTCTTTCGTCACTATCTTATTTATTATTATTCCGCTAACGAACAGGCAGCCACAAATCTTTTGACTGATCTGCTGTGTATAATCAAAATGAAAGCTATAAAATATTCCAATAGAACACTGAATCTGTCATACTAGGGCTATGAAGTGGTTTTTCGTAAAAGCTTTCTAAAGCTGTGAAACTCTATCATTTTTTTCCCACGATTTTACACTGTAGCTGGGATGCATTTAATCAGTGTAGTTGTAGATGTTTGGAAAAAGTGACTTTTAGTTTGTAGAGACGGTTGGTATGGGCATTAAACATTTTTATTTAAAACACAAAATAATTAACAACCTTTCGACCTTCTTAGGCCATCGTCAATTTAAGAATGAATTTTTAAAAATCACTCTTAAACTAATGATGACCTAAGATAGTCGAAACGCTGTTAATTATTTTGTGTTTCAAATAAAAGTTTTTAATACCCACATCAGCTGTTTCTACTATATATTTACTTAAAGTAGGTTTCTAATCATTATGAATGAGTTATTTTATATTTTTCCTGTACGAATCGTAATCAGAAACTTTATAAAAAATGTTATACATCTAGTAAAACAGAGAGTTTAAATTCAACAGTTGTATAGAACCAGCTTAAAAAGAGAAATAGAATCAACTTAAACAGATATTCTCTGGTAGTTTTCTTTAACAGCTTCTATTTAAGAAACTATAAAAATGAATTAATGGGTCTAATTAAAAAAGTGTTATGTTCTAGGGTAAGAAATAAAACGAAAATTATTATTATAAATTTTAAAGAAGCAATGTTAAATCTTTACCCATTAACCACAAAAGACAAGGACACCTACAGAGTAAGATTTCAGTCTTGTGCTGAGAGCTTTATTGCTGACAGTTTAGAACCAATGAATCTTGTAATCCAAATTGACAGATGAATTGGCAGTTTGTCCTAGAGCCGAAATTCCATTTTTGATATACTGACGTAAATTCCTTGGGTTTGTAAGGTGCTGTTGAATCAAGCCGTTACTCAACGTTTTTCCAGGCTTTACAATAGAGGTTCATTTATGACGCCAGGTGTGTGTGTGGAGGAGGGGGCGACTAGGTTGTGGGCAACACATTAATTTTGTGTTATGTTCCATAGACTGCTCAAGCAAATCGGTGATCCTATTGAGGCTCGACAATTTAGAAGTCTATATTAAACTGTGGTAGCCTGTTTCTATGGTTCTTACTGACTTAACGTTGAACCCAAACTCTGATTAAGAGTCATCTATAATTCCTCCTGGAATGTTAGGTTTCTTCTTTCTGCACATAGGTAAGAAATTGTTTACTAAAGAAATAAGGATTAATGAAAAACTATCACACTCTCTGACCATCATTCAACCAGTATCGTAATAACACGCTCATATTTACAGCATTCTGTTGTTCATCGCTGTCCGAAACTTGTCCTAACTGTGATCTTGATATGTAGTTACTATCCTTTACATCATCGTGACCTGACAGGATAGATTCAGTTGTATGTATTATTCTCAGTACTTCAACAGTTATATACCAATAGCGTAGCTTCTGATACTTGGTGCATTCAGTGGCAAATTTCTTACGGCATTTTTGGACTTGTAGAAAAGTATGAAATATTATAATGTAACTGATAAAATTACTGTATGTAAACGAAACACAAAACTGATAGGTCTCAACCGATAAGAAACCAAAACCGAAACAAAAGTTACAAAATACAGTTACTGTTTGTATTCCTCTTGTACCTATATATATATGTTTAAATGACAAGACAGCTAAGTGTGACATTCAAATAAGTTTTCAGTAGTGGAATACAGCCATGCTAATACAATTTCTAAAATTGTTTAACTAAAGGACTCATTCACAGCAAAGTGTAAAGGTAACAATAGAATGCAGGTTTCCTAAAAGCGCACTATTTTGTTATCTTCTACTTTTGTGCGTCTATAATTTGTTCGAAATTCCCGTCAAATGTTCTCGTTTTATGGCGGGAAGAATGTTTATTTTTTTAGTTGTTGTATGCTGTTAACAGTCCGGCCTTCAACAAGTTTATTCCGTCTAGCCATCAATTCGGGCCTCACGCCGTTGAAGATATTTACTCTAGGTCCAAACTGAGTACATGGCCAGGTGGTTAAAAAGCTCGACTCGCAATCTGCGGGTCGCGGGTTCGCATCCCCATCCTACCAAACATGCTCGCCTTTTAGCCGTGGGGGCGTTAGTAATGTGACGGTCAAT
>NW_013665981.1:46776-56460 GCF_000517525.1 Limulus polyphemus | reverse complement strand
CAAAACAAACAAATCAAACTGAGTAAAATTAAAAAATAAAGTTACGAAAAGCGTGCAACATATAAAATTTTAGACGCGCTTAAACACAATTAAAAAAAATTAATGATCATTGCATGTGTCTATATTACAAAAAGGAAGGAAATGTATATTTGTGAGAAATTAAAAACTTGATTCATTATAGAACAACGATATATTCAGAATTACATAACTCTTAAATGTAAGACGAATCTCAGTGAAAGCATGATTGGTTTGGGATATTTCTGGTAAGTTACTTATGTTTGTGGCAAAACTGCTAAACTTCTATAAATTTTTGACGTTAACTAAATTATCGATCTAGAAGAGTTGCATTTATTATCATTCTGTTATTATAAACGTTAATATTATGCATTTTTTTTATCCAAACATAAAAGTAATATACGTAGAAGAGTATGATCAATTTCGGTGCAATTTTATTTTATAGTCTCTTTGCTGCAATATTTGTTTCGAAATGGAAGCTTGCGTATATACTGTATCAACATTAAATTAACGTAATAGATGCAAATTAATGTTCACAATGGTTGTCTTCATATTGTGCTCTAGTTTATATGATGTTAATTTTATATGTACGAAAGATACTCGTTTGAGAATATTAGTTTCAACTATATTGTCATAGCATAGTTGGTTGAAATGTGATCTCCAAAACTGAGAAAATTAAGTCATTGCTAATGCAGCTATTTTCAATTTAAAAACGGATTTTGTATCTGCTTATTTCAGAAATATCTCTTTGTTTGTTTTTATTTTGCTTATAGTACTGCAAGATGGTCACTTTATCATTAACACTTCTCCTTGCGATTCTCCTGGAAATCTGTAGAGCTAACGACGTCCTCTATATTCCATCTCCTCCAACCATGGTTGTTCAGCCATCACAACCAGAACAGTTTTATCACGTGGTGCTCACAAAAGGCGAGCCCATTATTCCAGTAACCCTGAAGTGTGAGGCTGAAGGGGATCCACAGCCTCTGTAAGTATACTTTGTTGTAAAGTGTATACTCCTGTTTGTTGTGATTATTATTAATATAGTAATTTCATTTGTCATTCCTAGCTCGGAGTACTAGCAGTGATCTTTCTGCCGTTTAAATGTCCTGAGTGATATAAGTCTTTTATACCTGGTTACCTACAGTCATGGCCAAAATGTTTGCAGAATGTTTTATATTAATGTTATTGTCTACATGCTTAGAGTAGTTATTGAGTAAATGCCTGAGTAGTAACAGAGAAGGTAGCGTATGATCGGACAATCATGTGTGAGTTGTTTTGAGCATTTGTTAATCAAAACACATATACACGCCTGTTTGTATAAAATGGTGTGCTTTTGGTATAATCTTTTTCGAAACAGATCAACGCTTTGTTCAAACAATTTCTCTGTACTTGATGTAGAGTCATGCCTCGTCACGTGCCAGAAGTTTTAGACCGCCAAATTGTTCGACTGTCCAGAAATGGTATGAAACAAATTAACAATGCCAGAACAGTAGGGTACCCCCAGTGTACTGTATCCAGAATCCTGAAACATCATCGAACTACAGAAAACATTGTTTCAGGAAAGTCTACTGATAGGCTCAGAAAACCTACTGCCCAGATGACAGTGTTTTGATCACGTTAACACGTCAAGGACAAAAGCAGTCTTGTAACACCTTATGACAGAAGAAATGGCATGGACATATTCGTTTCAGGATATCAAGAAGAACATTGAACAGGAGACCGATCAAACAAGGTTACTTTGCAAGAAGGGCTATCTGCAAACCAATATTAAACAGAACTCACCGTCACTATGCTACTTAGGAAAGACAGCATGCCAAGTTACAGTTAGGACACTGGCGACATGTCATATTTTCAAATGAGTACTGTTTCCGGCTTGTTAAGGCTGGTGGCAGGACTTGTATTCGTTGTTTGCCTGGAGAACAGATGAGGAAAGACTGTCTTTCCTACAGGAAACACACAAGAGGTGGTGCAGTATATATTTGGGCAGCTATTCATAATAGTGGAAAATCTGCTCTTCATATCCACCAGGGAAACGTCAATGGCGCCTTCTACAGGTATCACACGGTGACGACTTTTCTGCCATATGCTAGGGCAAGGTTTGGCAATAAATTTGTATTCCAGGATGACAATACCACTTCCCACAGTGCACGTATTGTACAGAATTATCTCGACCAGGAGAATGTTGCAAGACTGCCATGACCAGCAAAGTCTCCAGATTATAATCCCATTGAGAACTGTTTGGTAGAACTGAGCCAGAAAACTTCTAAAGACGACCCTAAACCAGCTACTGTAGCTGAGTTTCAACGACTTCTAGTGACTAGTTGGGATGAAATCACGGTGGATTACATCAATAACCTTATTGACAGCATGCCGCGTTGCCTTGCGGAGGTTATTGGAGTACGAGGAGAACCAACCAAGTACTGAATGTTTACTATGAACTGATATAAGGTTACATATACTATTTATAATAACTTGATGTTATATTTTTCCACTATATATGTTTGGTAAGGTTTTATTGTGATAGGTGAAATGCTGAATTGCACATTTTTCTACAGATATATGATAAAATTATTTGCTGTTCTAGTGAATCGTTCATGATGCCCATAGATCCTGTCTCACTATACAAATTACACTGGCCCGGCATCGCCAGGTGGTTAGGACACTCGACTCGCACTCTGCGGGTCGCGGGATCGAATCCCCGTCACACCAAACATGCTCGCCCTTTCAGCCGTGGGGGCGTTATAATGTGACGGTCAATCCCACTATTCGTTGGTAAAAGAGTAGCCCAAGAGTTGGCGGTGGGTGGTGATGACTAGCTGCCTTCCCTCTAGTCTTACACCCCTAAATTAGGGACGGCTAGCGCAGATAGCCCTCGTGTAGCTTTGCGCCAAATTCAAAACAAACAAACAAATTACATATGTAGATATTTAATATAACATGCATTTCTTAGTTTGACAGCGCTAAGTGTATTTGTATTCCATCTTAATAACAATGATCTTATTTGTTACAAAATATGCAAACATTTTGGCCAAGGCTTTATATTTTCTTTTCTGCGATGTAGTGTTTAAGCAGGTATTTTTTGTGAACTAACTTTGAGTTGATGAGAAAAAAAAAGTTTAATTTGTGTTACGACGTTAGTTTTTGATATTTAATTGGCCTTTTTTATTCATGCTCTAGTATAAAAGTAGCTAAGCGATGCAAGTGTGATTTGGTTAGTAAGTTATGACTTAAAATAAGTGTGTTTTCTAAGCTTCTTTTGGTTAGCACAAATCTTATATGGACCGAGTGATAACAATATGAATTGCTATTTGTCCGTACTGGTAATAAAAGATGTTTTATAGCAGGGCCGTAGACAGGGAGGCAAAGTTTACTAATCATCTCAAATGCTCTTTCCTAAAACTCACCAATAGGTACCACTGGACAAAAAATGGAAAACGTTTTGACCTTGACCTCGTAGGAGAAAGAGTGACACAACTTAGAGGAGTAGGTACACTGAATTTCTCCTTTCCTCAAGCTTCGGATGAAGGAAGGTATCAATGTTTTGCAAAGAATACACATGGCGTATCATTATCTAACAGTATTTTCCTAAGGAAATCAGGTAAGACAGTCTTTGGCTGTGTAGATGAAACTTAGCACAAAGAAAAACGTGTAGTCTTGATTACAATTAAACTTACGGCCACAAAACTGATCAAAACTAAACACGTCCTTCCAGCTTGAACCTGTACTAAAATTATAACTTTGTGATGAAAATATAATCTCTATTAAATTTACTTTTATGAATATCGTGTTCAATTTTTTGTAATAGTTTATTTTTGTGAGAGTTTGTGCATGTTAAACAAATATATTTATTTTGAAACAATTATCATTTTATTACAACCATTTCTCTTGTAATAAGTTATTGTTTGTTTTGTTCGTAATTTTTATTTAGTTCGACCATTTTAATAGTTTCTTTCTAGAGGGTTATTTATCGTAGGCTTACTTATATTGCAACCATTATCTTTTCACTCTTAGTTATTATCAAATACAAATATGTCTAAAAATAAAGTTGGTTTCACGTCAAAGTTATGCGCCTAATAGAAATATAGATGATTAAAAAGAATTCCACTCTCCCGTCTTTACAAACGTAGATTCTTAATAAACCATGTTACACAATAATATTTTTATATACTGGAAAGTATATCTATAGTGTAACCGGGGGTTTATTTCAAACGCCAATTCTAGAGGTCGCGACTTCTTTGTGAAAAATGTTTAGAAACGAGGAGGAAGATATATGTGCAGGCTCTTAGAATTGGCATTAACTGCTATGACTGTCATGTTTTAACATTGGATCTAAATATATTTTCAACTGCACAATAGCTGTCGTTTTTCATTAAGGGGCTTGGTTGTGCGGGCAATATAGGGGGCATAAGTCACTACGAAGATGATCTAGCGACGTGAAGTTGCACGTGACAGCACTTCAATATTTCCACACAGCTTTTAAAATTCAAGGACAATCAGTTGTCGAGTGCATATATAGTTTTACCGCATGACTTCTTGGTACGGGGAGGATTCTAGAAATGCGTATTATGTATATAAAATAAAAATCATGGTAACTTTTATATGTCTGTATTTCATAGTGACTGTGTTTGCTATTTTACCGGTACACACCATTACTTGTGTATTATTTAGTGTACGTCGTTTCTAGCATCAAAATTTACAGAAAGTAATTGAAGAGTATTATAAACGTCAGAGTCTAGTGAATGACAGAATTTGTAAATGTCAGTGTCCCAATTTTAATAACGTTCGGCATCTGTTGATCACCGTCCAGCTTCTCTGCCAGATGTATACGCCGTCAGGTAAATATTGTTACGACAGCGGAAGTCACGTGACTATAGTAACACGTCATGAGCTTCTAGAACGTTCGTGTCCCTTCGTGAAGCCTCGAGTGTTTACTAGATATGCGGTATTCTTGTATATAAGACCGCCAAGAAGTGACGGCAGTTGAAATGCAGACAGAGATAGAGACGGACAGTTGGGTCGAGCGCGTGTGTCGTTCGTTGTGAATTATAGCGTGACCGTGGAAATTAAGTGTATTGCAAAGTTGTATTGAGAAAGAATAAACTAGTTTGATTTAAGAAAGGACTTGTATTGGTGAAGTTTTTCGGAAAGAATTTGTACGGAAAATTAACAAATGACCAAGGACTTAACAATATTTTGACCTACAACGGAAATATGGCCAGATATCAATAATCAACAAGTACTCTTAGTTGCTCTAAAAGTGATTAAATTTACTGAGTATTCATTATCATGGAATAATATGTCGGGGAAGGCAAGAGTGTACGCTGAAATTCAGTTTTAGCCTTTAGGGGAGGGGGGCAGTGTCCGAATTTAAAAAAATGACAGTTTAGTTTCTAACTGATACTTATGTCTGTATTTTAATTTAAAATGTATACTATGTTAAATATTTTGGGAGGGAAAATATCGAATCATTTAAGTATTACAAATATCTAATAAATAATACCAAAATTGGGAGATACGACGTTTAATTTTTGTAATAAATAAATATAAAACATTCAAGGAGTTATTCTGTGTTTATATAAGATATATTGTGTTCTTTGTTACATGTGATATATAGTCAAAATAAATAGTGAAAGTTATCTTATCTTGCTTGACCAATTTCCAGTTATATTGATCAACTCTATTTATAGTTAAGCCAAAAGAGGTGGCTGTATTGTATTCGGATGAGTAGTTAGTATATTGACCTCCTCAGAATAATCATGTCAATTAAAATATATATATATATATCAATTTAAAAATATAAACTTCATGTTAATTTCTCATTGTTAAAGTCATGCAAAGATCAATAAATCTGGTTTCGATACGCATGATAGACACAACACAGATAGCCCATTGTGTAGCTTTGTGCTATACAACAAGCAAACAAAATTGATACAAACGTCATGAATAATAAATAATATTAAGTTCTTTATTGTTGTCCAAAATAAAGCAAAAATTGCTTATTTGCTATAAAGGAAAACAAACGCACTGACAAAATAATAATAATAAAACATTTACAATGACGTTCACCAGAAATATAATTATTTTAATTATCTATAGCACACTTGCATTCTCAAAAATATAAAGATGAATACAAAATTTGAGAATGTAAGTATATATTTAAAACAATTTTTTTTCTTTCTTCCAGAATTAAACTTTTTTCCAAAAGAAAAAATAAAAAAGATAGAAGTCAAGGAAGGATCTCCTCTCAGTTTAAATTGTTATCCGCCCAAAGGGCATCCGCAGCCTTACGTGTTTTGGATGATACAGCCCAACAGCGGTGAGCCTCGTAATATCAACAGGTAGTCATTGTAACACTGTATTAGTTTGTTTTCTTGTCATATATAATGATGAAGTTTTCACTTACAAGTAATTTTGACTTTTGTGGGTACTTTTTTGGTCAAGTCACGTGTTACCTTTTATTAGTATAGCATATTTCTTTCATTTCTATTTTATATATATTTGTAGCATCTGTTAATTCTGTTGTTAAATGTATTACTGGAACACTGTTAAGATATAAAAACATTTTTACTTAAGAGTTAGGTCTACTTGCGACTCTAACATATGTATTGGAATACTCATCTCAAAATATTGTTATGATAGCCAACACGATCCCTGGGTGTTCTGGGATCGAACCCTGTAACCCTCATTTACCACGCAAGTACTTTATCAATTAAGCGAAAGAAAAAAGAAAAGAACGTTTCTAATAAGATATCATCATTTATAACGTTATCATCTATTGTTACAGCATGAAATTATTTTCTCTAAAATATTTTTGTAACTCAAAGTTAATTGTAATTATATCTGTGTATGGAAACACATTATGCTAATATATTAATAAATTGACAAACAACGGTTTCAAAGCATCATGTTTTGGTTTATTTTGGAGAAACCTACTACATTTTTCGACAAAAGAAATCCCTATAAATGGTTGTTTGCCAACTTATTATTATTTTTAATTATAAATAAATAATGTTACTTATGTAAATTGATTGTTATAAGATATTGGGTGAAGAGAGTTTTTAAGATATTTCATTTCATTTCCATGGGACATAAGGGTCCGATTGACCATCTATGTTATCCCATATTCTACTACCATCCTGCTCCAAACCTTTTTTTTTCTTCCTATATCCAACCCTGATCTCTAAAATACTCATCCGATCTCCTCTTAAGCATTTTCATTGTTGCAACTACTACAACACCTAAAGACAGTGTATTCCACCTTATAAGAAAAATAGCGTTGTTTTAACTGGAATTATTTCAGAATTTCCTACATCTTCAACTTGTATCCTCTAGTTTTACTACGTTTTTTATGAAAATGTTAGCTGGATTTATGGATTCCAAGCCTTTAATAATATTAAATCCACAATAATACCCTCCCCAACCCTTCTTCTATCCAACAAAAATATGTAAAGAGATTTTAACCTATCTTCGTACTATAAACCCTTAAACCCTGGAATCATCCTGGTAGCTTTTCTCTTAATCCCCTCCAATGATCCAATGTCTTTTATTAACTTAAATAAAATGACCAAACCATTCCAGGTAAGGCCGAACCATTATTTTGCAGAATGAACCGACGACTTCCTTTGACCCATACTCGACATTTCTATGTATACAATGTAATATCCTATTTACTTTATTCAAGCTAACGTACATCGTCTTGAAGAATTTAAAGATTTGGAAATAGCTATGTCCACATTTTTTCCTCACTGACGTCACTCAAAGTTTTCCCAGTTATTGTGATAACCAATGTGCATAACCTTACTTTTATTAAGTGTAAAGGGTATATGCCAGCTGTTTGTCCAAAAAGTAAATTTCATTTGAAAGTGAAAACGTCATTGGTGAACTTGGGCCAACAAGTTAAACTTTGGACAAGTGATAGTATTAATAGCCTATAGCAAATGTTATGTTAGAAATAAACTAATTTGTTATCGTTACGTGGACTGTACTCTTCTGGACTGAACTTAGCATTATTTTCACCAAATAATTCAAAAGAACCCTCTCAACGGAAAACAATGTTACAACAGTATATTAGAAATTTCTGATCAGGAATTTATTTGTTTGTTATTTCTGGAGTGGCTACTAGTATCATGGGTTTTTGTTACAACCTATGTTATAATTTATTTTTGTTTTATTCAATATTTATTGATTACATGTATTACACTTACACACTTCCTTTGTGAATGTAGATATCTATAAATATAATGTTCTGTCTTAATCTTGATTAGGATAAAAAAATACAATCATCTTTCTACTTGTCATATTATTATGATAAATAAACAAGTTTACCGTAATGTTTACTCAACTTATGAGTTGTTATGGTTTTATTCAGACGTGCTATTCAAAATCAGGACTGATACGTGACGCCAAATCATCTTGGGATCAATTTAAAATGTAAACTGAGAAATATATAGTTTTCCAAAACGGCGTGTTCGACCTTTATCCACTAAAGGTTGCGAAACTACGCTTCATCTTCATGACCTCAGTATACGATAAATGTTCATGTTACATACCACTAGCAAAACGTTTTGCTTAGTAAGTGAATAATAACCTAACTATTATATTAACACTCAACAAACTTTAATAATGAATGCACGGTCTTTCGTTCCGATCACAGATCCATCATTGCTGTTATCTGCTGACTTATCATCAAAAGTTGATTCTAGCTTAGTAAAATTGTGACGAGATATTTCAGAACAGAGGCGTCCCTAGCCATTGACATACGGGCCCGTGCCCCAAATCCCCAGTTGTTGTCTCGAAAAAATCAGAATGGAAAACTGTGATCGATATCATACTAAAACACCGAAAATTCCCGGGCACATAAGCGCCGAGCCCCGAATCTTTTTAGCATCTAGCGATCATGAGCGGATTTAACGATTAGCTAAAGCTGACCGGGCCCCTTTATATATATATATATAATATTTTTCGTAAATAAATTTTTAACTCTATTTTATTTTATTTTATTTATTAAGTCTATCAATTTATTGAGCTATATGTTGAAATTATTTGCTTTCGCTTGATTTATAATATTGGTATGAATAGAACCCATCGGGCCTCATTTTTTTAGCTAACTAGGCATTTCGGCTAGCGACGCCTCTGTTTTAGAACAACTTAAATTAGCTAAAACTATGTGTGATTGTAAAAATGTTTAGTTTGTTTGTTATTAATTGTCATAAAAATTTATTAAATTATGAGTCATTGTATGTGAATTACAACTGTAGGAATCCAAGTTTCTGAATAACTCGTGACCCCGTGTCATATTTTGCTGGTAAATTTAACAATGAATGCAGTAACTTTTGTTTTGTTTTTTGCATGCTGTACCAACTTTAAAAACCTAGTTTGTTTGTTTTTTCCTTTAAGATCAATATGTATATATATTAGTATAAATAAATATGCAGTTACAGAATAAGAACTTAACATCATGATATGTAAATTGGCGAAAGTTGTCAGCAACCACAAAACAATGAAGCGAAAATATCTTGAAATGTAATCCGTTGCGTTCTTGAATTGTATTTTAATATATACATCACTAAAGTTAAATGTAGCTTTAAGATCAGGGTCATGTCATATATAGAAATTGAAAGTGTTCACATTCAAACGGACGTTAAAGTTTAGTTTTATAAAGGGTGGATG
>NW_013665981.1:43325-45835 GCF_000517525.1 Limulus polyphemus | reverse complement strand
TTGTAACGTTAATTTTGGAAAGTCTTTACCGGATATATATAAACACCAGAAACATTCAGTGGACAGAAGTTCGTGAAACACTAAATTTTTGTGTCTTTAAAACTATTTTGACTTTAAAACAATGTAAGGATTTTTGTGTTAGTTCTACTCTGGTTAATGATATCTTCAGTGGCATTAACGAAATTTTCAGATGGTTCCATGGTGTAGTGGTCAGCACTCTGGACTTTGAATCCAGGGATCCGAGTTAAAATCTCGGTGGAACCTGAAGTTTTAGTTAATTGAATGTATGCGGTCAAAATATTGTTGGCCACGTGAGATATAGCGTTTGTTATAGCGCGACTGTTGAAGCTGAGTGTATCGTAAAGTTGTATTCGGAAAGAATAAACCAGTTTTATTTAAGAAAGGACTTGTGTCGCTAAAGTTTCGTCGGAATGAAGTTACGGAAAATCAACTAACGAACGGAGACGTTACAGTATTAACTTGTCTCGATTTCAGTGAGCCAACGTTTTTATACACTTAGATAATCATATATACTGTATGTTGGTCGGTAAGAGCTAGGTGGGGAGGGGTTAATACCTTTCCCGCCATTGGTAACAATACATTTTAACACAATAATTTTTATTTTAAAAGTTAATAAACTAAACGTTTAGTCTGTAATTTTAAACATTTAAGTTTTTTGGACCGTCGACCTTTGAAAATTATTAATATATTGATCGCGCTGGTCTATGGTGTTGTTGTTTATATATATATATATATATGTGTGTGTGTGTGTTAGGAGCTAGCTTACTGTGGTTTTTCACTAGTTAGTTTAAAGTTGATGTTTAGTAATCAATTAAGTAAAGCTAACTTATCTGATTTTCCATGTGTTTGTTGTTTAAATTCCATCAAACTTTTCAACAGTTCACGAGTGACTTTAGATCCTGAGGGAGGCTTACACTTTTCCTATGTTACCTTGGGTGACAGCCTTAATGACGCCGTTTACTCTTGTTTTGTGTCATCATTATTTCGGAATGAACTAAAAACGGGGAATAAAAGAAAACTAATTGTCATTCCAAGAGAAAGTAAGTTCTTCTGCTTTTTGAAAATTACCTGAAGTTCACATTTATTCATTAAGTCTAAATGAAACGTATTATATGAATTAGCCACTTATTGTTCATATATTAATACTAACAGTATAACTCATTTTATGTTCACCTATTGATATCACATATTTCTTTCTTGGCCCTCACGGGCTTCCAATTTCCAATGGCATTTCAACCACACTTAGCATGTTGCACGCACTGCGAACGATTCAATAATTCATCAGATGATCTAGGTTTACAGTTTCATTGTGATGTAATATCGTCACGTAAACTAAACATCAAGAGATAATGCTTTGCCAGCTTATAAGTTTTACACCATAACATTTGTCTTATAAACGACTGGTATAAATAGCATTTTGACTGAGGCTTTATGTGGCGTGAAAGTTGCTAAGCGATAGGCATCGTCAGCAGCAGCATACCACACTCAAAGTGTGCGGTTGAAATGCAACTGAAAACCTGTACAGGGCTACTAAAGATTTAATAATTATTATCAGGTCTTATTATGGTATGACATTTACTCAAGCTACCTAGCAACTTCACCAGCCTAAGTGTTATACATCTTAAATCTGAATGTTTGAAGTAGAATCCGTACACTTTATGAACTACGTTCGTCAATATACGTTTATCAAACATTCCATACTGAACATTATAACTACGCTTATCATTTTAAAACCATGACAATAATCTAATAGAAAATCTATTTTTGTATACATAAATGTGTGTAACTTTACAATATCTGCCTTATAAAAACAAATCATAGTTTTCTAAATTCATTAATATAAGTTTTCTTGTAACTGTTTTTATTCAGTTGGGGAACCCGTTACTCAACAACCAGTGAGACAGTATGTTTCCCCAGCTAATAAACTAATCCTCTGGGGAAGTGAATTACAAATGGCGTGTATCTATGGTGGCACGTAAGTTTTACAGTTTAAAGTTCCCGTTCATTAAAATGAAACTTGATTATACAGTTTTTTTTATCTCTTTGTAATTATAACAGAAGTGATTTGCAAAAAATTACATTCAAAGTAATAAATAAATGTATCCACACTATATGAATTTATATCTCAATATTTCGACTTAATTCGATTCCGCAGGCAAGTGTGGTCCTTATTTGCAGGTAAAACTTCAGGTTAAAACTTTTAAAGCTCTCACCCTCTACTTTTGTTCCAATCAACAACAACAACAAAAAAAAAGTGAAATGCTAAACTTATCTATTTTGAACCTTATTAACATAACATAATGTTTTGGGACAACATGAGACCTATTGGTCCATCTCGGTTGTTCCATCCTCTAAACTAAATTAAAATGGTTAAAAAATAATAATAAAATAAAATAAATCTTAAAGCCAGCTCTTTTCATATACTTATCAAGCTTTTTCTTAAACTCACTTAAATTTACTGCCTATACAACATCTGAAGGCAACCCATT
>NW_013665981.1:41694-43234 GCF_000517525.1 Limulus polyphemus | reverse complement strand
TCAATTCTCTTTACAATCTTAAACACCTCAATCAGATCCCCTCTAACTCTTCTTTTCTCAAGAGAAAACAATTTGAGAGATTTCAGCCTCTCCTTCATATGACAACCCGTCCATCCCAGGCACCATCTAGTAACCCTTCTCTGAACCCTTTCCAACAATTCAATGTCCTTCCTAAAGTAAGAGCCCAAGACCGATCACAATATTCCGGATGTGGTCTATCTAACCCGTTACCTGTGCAATGAAAGTATAACCTCTTTAGTCTTGTATTCAATATTTCTATAGATACAACCAAAAATTCTATTTCCCTACCATTAGCAACAGCAGACTGCTTGGATGGCTTTAGAGACTGATCCACTATTACACCAAGATCCCTTTCCTTCATAACACTATTAAGGTTATTCCCATCCAAATTATACTTATAATTCAAATTATGATAACCCACATGCATTATCTTACATTTATTATAATTAAAATTATCTGTCATTTACTTGCCCAACTCACTAAATGATCTAAATCCTTTTGTAAATCAGCAGCATCCTCTTCACAGCTAGCAACACCCAAGACCTTAATATCATCTGCAAATTTAAGTAATTTATTGACTATCCTTTCATCTATGCCATTGATGTAAATCAAAAAGAGCAAAGGTCCCAAGACTGAGCCCTGAGGTATCCCACTTGTGACATTAATCCAGTTTGACTGAACTCCATTTGTAACAACCCTCTGCTTTCTTCCATCAAGCCACTCTTCTATCCAATTTGCTACCTCATCTCCCACACCTATAGAGCTAATTTTTTTACAAGCCTTTTATGTGGCACCTCGTTAAATGCTTTCTGAAAATCCAGATACACCAAATCTACACCCTTACCCTCATCTACATAAGCAGTAACTTTTTTCAAAGAATGTTAAAATATTTGTAAGGCAAGATTTTTCCCTTAGTGAAACCATGTTGATTATCCAATAAAATTCTAAACTTTGTTAAATGACTTTGCAAAGCATCGTTTAACAGACTTTCCAGAACTTTTGCCACAACTGATGTAAGACTAATGGGTCTATAATTACTGGGACAATTTTTATCACCTCCCTTAAAAAGAAGAGTTACATTAGCTAACTTCCAATCCTCTGGTACCTGCTACTATTCAAGGACTGAAAAAAATAGTAGTAAATGGCTCACATATCCAATCTTTAACCTCCTTCAAAACTTGCTTTTTAAACTTCCCAATTTTTTCTTAACCAGATTAGAATTAATACATTCATCTTGTTTGTTCTGGTTTCCATTTAGCAACTACTTAAATCTTCATTGTAAAAACCAAAGAAAAAGCAAAATTTGATAACCCAGCCATCTCATAATCATCAGATACTAGCCTTCCTTTATCATCCCTCAAGGGCCCTATTCCCATCCTAACATTTTATTTACCCTTAATATATTTAAAGAAATCCTTATTGTTAATTTTTACTTTTTCAGCCAACCCTTTCTCATACACTGAGTGGCCACAAGTAAATAGACACCTAATTTTTCGTCATTTAACTGATTTATGTTAAC
>NW_013665981.1:29872-40746 GCF_000517525.1 Limulus polyphemus | reverse complement strand
ATAGTTTTATTTTTCAAACAGGGTGGTTGGCCTTTGAAATGGATTGCCTTCAGTTGTTGTAGAGGCAGTAAATTTAAGCGAGTTTAAGAAAAAGCTTGATAAGTATATGAATGAAAAGGGCTGGGTTTGAATTTTTTTTATTATTTTTTTTAAGATTTTAATTTAGTTTTGAGGATGGAACAGCTGAGATGGACCAATAAGTCCAATGTTGTCCCAAAGTATTATGTTACTTATTAATTAGCTCCTCTGACCTACCTTTCCCTACATCATTAGCCCCTACAAGCACTACAAAAACTGCATTTCTGCTAGCCCCCTTTATTATATCTCTTGCTTTGTCAATTACATCCGCCACCTGTGCCCCTGGGTAGCATAACCTGATTCTTTTCTCCTTGTTTACCCCACAGACTATTCTATCCACATTCCTCATCATGGAATCACCTATAAGTATAACCTCCTTATCATCCACATCCTTCTCTGATCCTTTTGTTTTCCTTCCCTCCAATGAAGTTGGAGTTCTAGACTGCAGTGGCTTGGTACTATATGTACTATGTGGTATAAAAACATATTTGTTATGTATTGTAAATGATTTATTTAAAGTATATTATTATTTTATTGTGTGTACAATAGTATAATTACATAATTTTGGTGTGGTTAATCACTCCTGCATTGTTATTGTTTCCTTTTTGGTGTTAGGAAATCATCTTCTGTTATTCTACACAATTTGTTTTAACTGTCTGTAGTGCCTCCCTGTAGTCCTTTCTGAGCTTCCATGACTCAGGGTCATAATCCAGAAGGAAGTTTGATGCACCTAAAGAAGTTCGTTGTGCTATTTTTGATGCGATCTTCAACCGACATGTCCTAAGACTTCCTGATATCTAGCTGGATGCATTTTGGGAGTTCATCCATGCCTTTACCATTGTTCATTTTGTCTTTGTGGATTCAGCTGAGTCAAAGAATGCCAAATCATTGAGTTTCTCATTGAGATACCATAGATATCCAACAAATTTTTGAGAGGCTGATTTTAAAAGAATATAATTCACCTTCTTATACATAATATGACATTGTAGAAAGCTAAAATCATTGAAGGGAGCAGAAATGGCATCCTGTGTGGTGAAACATACTCTAAGATAGACTCAAACAACAAAGATACTGATTTCATAGAGTCCACTTTCCATACAGCCAGTGAGCTTAAACTGTCCTATAAACATCCAAATCTTGAAAGCATATAATGCCTTGACCATTCATCATGCATAATGCAGTGCTCCAGATGCTATAAATTACTCTCCATGAGGATGGATGCCACCAAGAAAGGTTATGGCTAGTTCAAGAAGCTCTTTATAATTGTCTCTAAGTTGGATAACCTGAAGTTGTCTTGTAGCAAACTGAATGACACTGTCCTTAACTCCCTCTATTGCTTCTGTTACTTCACCATAGTCAGCTGCAGTTTCATAACTGGACTGGTCCATGTATTCCCAAAACTGTTGGAATCAATTTAAAATTGTAGTATCTTGACCAGAGGAAAGCCATACACATTCTTTAAAACACAAGCCAGGATAATTTCTAGGTATGATGCCAGCATGTCAAATACAGAAGGTTGTTTAATCTTTGTTCTAACAGCACACATGCTCCATTTCTGATACCAGTGTTGCTTGCTGTTGTGTCAAAGCAAACTACTTTTACACAATGAGTTACTCCACACTCTTTCAGCAAATGTGCCACAGCAGAAGCTTGAGCCTCTCCAGTGCTAAAAATGAACTTGGTAACACCTAGGAGTTGGTTTACTCCTGCTCCAGACAAGATCACTAGTAGATGATCCACTTATTCTTTCCCTGTGAGATCATTAAGGAGCTTACTATTTAAGTGAAATACAAGTAAGATTGTTAGCTGGAAATGTTCCTTTAAGTTTTTGACAAGTTCTTCAAGGAAGCAGTCTTGAATTCTTTGGATCAAGGAATGGTTAACGATTAGTTCCTGCACATTACGACCAAGGCTGTGAACTGTAGCAGTAAGGACAAATGTTGCCTTTCTGTCACTCAACTTGGTTCTGCCCATAGCTGCTACTAAGTCAGGAGAGATAATATTTCTTCTTGTCCTCTTTTTAGGCTCAGAAGATGATGGTTCTCCAATTACTTCTCTGTCACAACCTTTGAGCTTTCATAAACTGTCTTCTTTAGTGTTTTGTGATGGTAGAAAAGACAAAGAGCACTTGCCTGTTTGAAGGTAATCTGCTTCCTATTAGTTCAGTTTCTTCTGATTCAAGCAGCGAAAGTGTAGTCTTATTTCTTGATGCAGTATAGATTTGCAGTAATATGCTGATACAGTGTCAGCTGAAATGATACAGAAGAATCTGCTTAAGTGCTTATATATCCTCACAGAAATTCTAGAAAGTATTGTCTTATCATACAGAATATTCCAGAAGAAGAAAGTGGCAATATAGATTATTTATATATGGAATACTCTGGAATATTCCAGAATATGCTAGAATATTCCATAATGATATGCTAGAATATTTCAGAATAATCTAGAACCTTCCAGAATTATTTATAACATGTAGATGTAAAACAATCTACCATGAGTAACCCCTAAATGTTATTCAATATCGATAAAATGTGGTGTGGATCACTTATTTATATATTGGAACAAAATTAGGGGGTGAGGGTATTGTGAATTAAAACTTCAAAAATATGGACCACCCTACTGCAGGAAGACTATGCAAATGAGAGTTACAAGATATAATATTTTTATAATTTTCTTAAGTTTTATGATATTTTCATAATTTGTTGTACCCTTTTCATTTACATCTGATTGTTTGAGTGTAGGGAAATGCAAATAGTCATGAAAAACATCCTTAATCCTGCAGGTAGATTTTAAGAGTATCTTGAAATGGTTAATTAATAACCATACAATGTAAAGCCTATTAACTTGGATATAATTTATGGGCTATTTATTAAAATATTGTAATTTGGTAACCATAGGAAAAGACATACAGACTTTCAAATATGTATTTTCTTCTTTTGAGGTAGCTGTAGAATTATCTTGTTTTAAGTAACTCAATTTCAACTGTTTTTTTTTTCTAATTTTTAATTGTATAAATCAGCTATAAAAAATAAATAAAACACTTATTGAAACTACAGAATGTAATATTTATGGTAAGATTAAAGACTCAACATACTTATCTCCTGAAAATATGGAGAGTCTGGCTTTCTTTCATTATCCTGAGCTAGGATTATCTTTTTCTGTGATTTATCTTTAGTTTTTTTTCTTTTTTTTTATCCTAAGTGGTCTCTTTATCAAACTAGTTTCAGGATGGCATGTTTATCAATCAACCTAATATTCACACAATTCTATTTTCTTGGTGTTTGTTGAATTTTCCAAAAATGTGTAAAAATGATATACAGTTTTTTTCTGTATTAGCACCTACTCTTTTTTTTTACAAATTTCATTCAAACATTTTAAGTAAGAGAAAGTTTAGAAGGACAACTGTATATATACGTGTGTAAATAATAAACTTACAGTGTTAATAGCTCAAAAAAAAAAAGTTACTCACCATATAGTTTTACAGAATTTTGAACCCTGAATGCCATTTCAGTAAATGCCTTTGTCTTTTGAGACCTTCAATCTACAGATAACTGCATCTTAAGTCACAAAAGGAAAAGATATGTTTAAATGGAGAGTTGCATTAGTTAGCATTTAATTTTGCCTCAGAAACAAATTTTACATTTTGATTTATTCATTATATCTGTTTGCTGTCTTACCTTGCCCTTTTCCTAAATGATTGGTGTGAAAGGAATATTTTAATCATGGTTTTATATAAAAAATTAGTAGCCTTTTTTATATAAGGATATGTGCATAATACAAAACTAATGTTTAAACTCATCTTTATACTTCCTTTGTAAAACATTTTTGCTATCTTATACAGTAAAAATGTTTATTAAGAAACATTAGCTTTTATATGCCCCTTATCTGGTTGTAACAGTATAACATTAACATGTTAAATTCACTGAAGTTAAGAATAATTTTTTATATTAAATAAAAATATTTTATTTGTATTTAAATTAGGGAGTTTTTGTTATATAACATTCTTTGATAGTATATAATGCAATTTTCATGAACCAACACTTAAATGTGTTTTTTTTACATTATTTATTTAGGCCTGTTCCCACAGTGAAGTGGTATTTCACCAAAAAAGGATCCCTACCCAGTGAAAGACTTGGTACACCTATCAAGATTGACAAAATATTAAATATTAAAAATGTTAGCAGTGATAATGAAGGCATTTACCAGTGCATTGCTAATAATGGAGTTGGAAGTGAACAGAGATATTCAATAACAGTCACAGTAGAATGTAGGTTTAGTTGTTGTTTTTTAATTTGGCTCTCAAATGCATATGTAAATTATTTGGTTAATATCAAGTCAAAGTTTTAAACCAACCACCAAATATGTGTATGCTACTAAATAAATATCACTTATTTTTTCTGTGTATAAAATTAAAAAATTCAAAAGTTTTCAAATAAAATAAAGGTTAAAAATGAGAGTGTTTAAAATATGAAAGAATAAAAATTTTCTAAATATTCTTTAGTTCTCATGATATATAAAATGATGATGTAGTTTAGAATGAAGCATAAGAATGGATTGATAAGTGAACTAAAGTTATCTAGTTAAACATCAAACTGAAGAAACTTGTGTTATAAAGGTTGAATCAAGATTTCTTTTCTCTGAGCTTTATGTGAGTAAATTGTCTCTGACTCTTGCCATGAATATTTTGTAAGGCATATATCTTCTTAAAGATAAAGCTGAAGAAATATAGATTTAAAACATTTATTGAAAAGAAATGCACAAGTTAAAATTTCCAGTCTATAAAGCTCTTTATTTTGTACTTGTTGGAGATCATGTTACCAGTCATAAACATAAATATCTATCTAATGACATGAACATTTTACATAAATGTAAGTTGTTTATTCACATAGAAAGTAGAATATTAACTATTTCATTAATATATGTTTTCATAGCATCCCCCTATTGGAATGTATCACCAACCAACACACAGGCTGCTGAAGAAGAAAATGTTAAATTTGAATGTTCAGCTAGTGGAATACCTCCTCCAAAACTTCAGTGGTTGATAAATGGAGAAGCTGTAGAGGGTAAGATGTTTCCTACTGTTTGAGTATGAAAAACCAGTGATGGTATGAAGTCTAAATGATACATTGATTTTTTGGTTTTTGCAGATTACATGAAAAGGAGGTCAAGTTCAGTAAGATAAGCCCAAATTGTAATTACAAGTTTGTGTGTTAGAAAATATAAAAAGGTCAGAACCTACTTGTTTCAAGTTGAGCTTTACGTGGAGTTCATTGTATAGAGGATTGAATATGTTATGTTAAAAAAAATTTTAATATATAAATCAGCAAGGCACTTGACAACCACAATTATAAGGTACTGGTGAAATGGAATGTATCAGAACCACATTTTGACATATTTTGGCATTTTGTAGCTAATGTAATGCCAACAAAAACGTATTGCTTTTGTGAAAGATATGTAACAACCTTTCGTGATGCAAATTATTCATATACTCAGATCACAAAGGTGCATTCAAATCAGGGATTTAGAATTTCCAAGATGGGGATATTCCTTGTACTTAATGGCATTGGAAAACAAAGGAATATGGATCAACTTGGGGCACCAGGACCATCCAGAAAGAGATGTGCAACAAAATGTACCCCAGCAAAGGTAAGCAAACTGCAACATTTTGTAACAAGTGAGAAATCATGAACAAAAGGTCAGTGGTAAAAGCTGTACATTTGCCCCAAGCAACAGTATGCAACATAATCTAGAAGGATCTCAATCTGGAAACAAGGCCAACAGGTTATGAGCTAAGACTTATAATCACACCTCCTCTTCAACCATTGCATACTTCAAACAGTTGGAGAATGACATGGGTATTTATATTACTTGGTATGAAGGCATGTAAGTCAAGTTGCTGGATGTAGCCCCTGTGTATTTCTGATCAGAGTGTCGTCCTCACATACTTATAGAAAGCTGCTAACAGGATGAGTGTGTTTTGAACAGCCTTGCAACGGAAACTATCTGTAGACTTATTTTCAAAAATACACAGTTGTCAGATACATAGAGCATAATCTAGTGTAACAACTTGGAATAAAATGACATGAGAAGCTCCAAAATCATTTTAACATAATGTACTCACCCTCTGTAAAATTAAGTTAATGTACTTGAAAAATGTGTATACATTTAACAATAATGTAACTTTGCTTTGTGATTACTCTGAAACAAAAGCAACATAAATGGCTTACTCTGTCAGAGGTTTTAAAAAAAAGCCAAGGCACTTTTACAGGTAAACCTTTGCTGTAAAGAGAGAGAGAGACATGTACTTGTCTGTCCTCCAGACAACTCTTATTTTCAGTTTTATAGTATGTGTTATGTGATGGCCTAAAAGTGGTGTGTGTGTGTCTAATAAACAAGTTTATCTGTTAATAGGCTTGTAATATATGTTCTAAGTTGGGGTTGTCATATAAATTACAGTGATTATGTTGATTCATTTTGTTATGACTCTTTAAGGTAGAAACTAGTTCCATGGTTTCTTCTTTTATAAACCTCTCCATGAGAGAAAAACATAATATTTATTACCTGTAAGTAGAATGAAGACAACACTGTTTTGTTTACTATTGAATTTAGCTGTTCATTATGGCATTCAAAGATTTTTTTGTCTTTTTGTGATTGACAAAGTTATAAACTTAAATATTCAAATCATGGTTTATTCCCTTTTTTCTTATGTTTTGGTAAATATTCTACTTACACCTTTAGCATGATTGCTTATCAAAGACTTTAAAGTAATTGAAAATCTATGATACATTTTTCCACTGTATAGAGGCTGAGCCGAATCCACGAAGAATCATTAATGGGAATGTAATGACCATCACTAACCTAGTGAAAACTGATACTGCAGTTTACCAGTGCAATGCTTCCAATATTCATGGTTATACCTTCAAGAATTTCTATTTAAACATTCTTTGTAAGTAAATTATTATTTTTATATTGTAAAATGTTAAAGCTGGCAAAGCCTGCTCCATTCTCTAGTTTAAAATATGATAAAACATAAGAATAAGACAAAAAATATTTTTAAACACATGGTCTTTGATAAAATTTTTATATGTAAAAATGTGTAGGTTTCTGCTCTGTTCGATGGGAATAATGGTCATCAAAGATTTTGGGTATAAAACATAGTTGGATTGATGACCTCAAATACTGTGTAAAAGGTCTTGTCAACAGCAGCTCATAACAGTAAAAAAAATTAAGTTTTAAGTGTTCTTACTCAAAACTTACATTAGACAAGTTTAGAGTGATGAGTTTCAATGTTATTTCAATACTTCATTAAACTTACTAGCATTTAGAAAAACTGTTTTCTAAAAGAATAGTAGTTAGGACAATTATTTATTTTCTGTATATTTATTTAAACCAGTTGAATGAGTAATGGCTAAATAAATAATACAGAGAGATATCAGAAACTGCATACAATAGTGATTATTTACGTGTTAAGTCTTAGCAAGCCTACTAAACAGTAATTAAATAACATGTAAACTATCACTTTCATTTAAAAACAACAGCCTGATTTGTCTTTTAAAGATGTAATGCATGTGTAAATGCATCTAAACCACAATGTTGATACTGGAAAAAGTATATATAAAATTAAAAAGGCAAAAGCTTAAACCTGTCAATATAGCTTCAATATATCCATTTTTAACTTATACTTTAATCCTTTTATATGATTTTCTACTATGAATGAAAGTAAATTTAACATTTAAACAACTAAACAATGTTTGTTTTTCTCATGTTAAGCCAAGAGCCTATTTCAGTCTTTTTAAGGTCACTCTATCTCTTAATATGCCTGGTACATTTGATAGTGATGAAGTCATCAAATCATTGCATTTTACTGTTGTACTTTAACAATTTTAATGCATACCTGTTTTTATAAAGTTTTTGTTTTAATGTGGAGACACCAAAGAAGTTCATGATGACATGATGATAACTTGATTTTTCTAAAAGTATATGTATCAGTCACAAGTTTAGGACTTCTGTTTAAAAACTTGATGAACTGCATGAATGTATCTCACTTCAAAATATTGTGTGTTTTGGTAGCTATTCCTCCAACAATGCGAGAACCACCTAAAAAGATTACTTATGCTGTTGTTGGTTCTAAAAGAATTATAAAGTGTCTGGTATATGGAGTACCCAAGCCACAAGTGAGTTGGAAAAAAGACAATCAAGATCTTGTTGGAAATCAATTTCAGGTAAAAACTATGATTTAGTCATCTACTGGATTCTGTAGTTAAATTCACATTACATATTGTCTGGGCTAGATCAAGCATTTTAAACATATTTAATTTCACCAAAAAATGTGGGGGAAATCGATGGTAAATCCTGCAAGTATTAATGTTTTATTGAAGATAGTGAGAAATTTCTTGTTAGCAAGTATAATGTTTAGTTGTCTGCTAAATACCCATATTGTCAATCTGTTAGTGAGAAATGAATGTTAATGAACATAATTTAGCTTTAATTATATATTGCCAAAAAAAAAAATCACAAAAAGCAAATGTGTTTCTCATACAAGATGATGGAATTACTTGTCCAGTATCAATTGTTAGAGTTTGGACACTGGAATGGTGTGATCTGTAACCTGAAAATATTATTGTTATGATTCTTATAGGATATTGTGTTTTATATTTTGAGACATCAGCTAAAAAACTGTTGAATGTGGTTACTGTTCACCCAAAAAATAAAAATATTATCATTCTCTTTCTTTTTCAAGATTAACTCCCTTTTTTTAATGTTTAGGCCAGAATATTATTAACATGGCAGCTTCTTGATATCAAAGCAAGCAGTCAAGTGGTAATGTTTAGATCCTCATTAAAGTGGCAGCAAAGCAAGCAGTATTATGTATATACACTTATTTATCTGTCATAGCTATATTCAAGTAGTAAAAATAGTTTTATTGCAGAGCTAAGAATAGAAGATACTTAAGTTTGTACAGTAGTTTAATGAAAGCAATTTATTATAGAAGTTGGAATTTAGACCATAATATGAGATTGAATATTTTTAATATTTATATTTTAAAATACTACCATTAAAGTTTATATTTTCCATGTGTTTTAAAATAATAACTTGTGGAAGAATGCATGTTTTTGGGAAGAAAAATGCATTTTTGCTTTTATAACAGGTTTACAAAATTAGGGAGTTAACATGAGCAGTTGTGTTTAGCAATTAATGAAATATAGATGACTTATGAACATATTTCTCTGCATTTTTGAATATAAATTATATTTGGGTTAATGGATGATTATGTGTATTATCATTATAGACATTAAACAGTGGGATTTTGGAGTTAACAAATATTTCAAAGGAAGATGAAGGCCAGTATACATGCATTGCAATAAACAAATTTGGTTCATTACAAGCATCTGGAAATTTGGAAGTCAAAGGTACGTTAAAAGTTTCTCAAAGGTGATTTATTTGAACAGTTAGTGAAAAAAAAGGCTTTGGTTGACAGCTTTTTTTTTCAGTTTTCAGATACTCCTTCTAGAATTGATTTGTGTAAAAATTTAAAAACACCAGTTATTTCTGTTCCAAGAACTTACATCAAATTGAAAATTTAGATGTAACAATGAAATAATAATCATATCAGATTTAATATTAAAAAATTATTCAATTTGTCTTTGATGTGGCTAAACTAGTGCTACATTCCTAATGATTAGCTACATACAAAACTTTCATCTCCGACTATATATTTATAATACCAGATATAAATAGTTGGCCTTACCATACGACTAAGTGTCTTTATAACCATCTTCACTGTGTTTTACTTCCCTCCATTTTTTTATTTTGAAACAATCAACATATTGCTTTATACTGCCCTGTATTGTTGGTTCAAGCTGCCATCAAATAATTACACTTTTTATTATCTTCAGTGTTATCTTTGTTTATACTATCATTTATTGTTGCTGTTTATCTTTAGCCAGATATTTATATTACTCTTTTTAGATAACTTCATTTTTGTCATCAGATTGTTTATATTACCATATTTATTTCATTCCATTCTGTCACCATATGGTTATTCTACCAAACATTGTTGGCTCCTTCCTTTCATCCCCTTATTTTTCCTTTTTTGTATAGTCAGCTTCATACTGTCATTTTGTGGTTCTGCCACTATACATTATAAATTTTTTACAAATAGTCAATGTTTATTCCACCCTGTATAGCTAACTGAATATGTTAATATATCTTGTTGAGTCCCTCTATCATAACCATTGTTTACTTTACCCTTTATAGTTAGCTTCACTGTGTCACCATATTGCTGTACTACAAAGCATTGTTACGTTTTCCAAATTAAATGTTGCTTTTCTACACATTACTGTTGACTCTCCATTACACCCATTGTTTGTTTTTACCCTGTACAGTTAGCTTTTCTGTGTTACAATATTATTGTACAGAAAAACTTTGTGGGCTTCTTCATTTTACTAATCGTTTTCTACACTTTATTACACCTGTTATTCTGAATAGTGAGATTTACTGTTTCACAACATTACCATACTTTCCAAGTCTTGTGCCAGCTCTTGCAGGCTCTCCCCTTCAGCATGGACTCTCCTCCTAAACCTAGCCCTGTAGACTTCAGACTGATTTTGGGTTCCATACCTGAGTTCTAGAGCTGCTACCAGTGCTCTATAGTTGTGTCTGTCATCTGCTGACAACTGTCCAAGTATTTCCAGTGGTTGTCCCTTCAAGCTCATTGCCAGATATACTGCTTTCTGCTCCTCTATATGCTTCCCATGGTACCTTCCCATCGAATTTCTGTGGCTTCCTTCATTTGG
>NW_013665981.1:13884-29196 GCF_000517525.1 Limulus polyphemus | reverse complement strand
CCTTTAATGTATTTAATTCACTTTGAAATTTACTAATGTTTTCCATTTGTACTTCTTGCCACTGTTGGAGACTTTCTTTCTGTTTCCTTTCTCGTTCCAGTTGCCACTGCTGTAATCTCTCTTGTTTCTTTTCTCGTTCTTCTTGTCTCTTTTCTTTTTCCTCCAACAACTGCTGTAATCTCTCTTTTTTTTTATTTCTTTTTTCCTTCAACAACTGCTGTAATTTCTCTTCTTGTTTCTTTTCTCGTTCTTCTTGTTTCTTTTGCTGTTCTTGTATTGCTGCCATCAAATCTGCTAAGCCGCTTCTTGTTTCCATTTTCTTTCTTTTTTTTATCCCACTTCTGACACCAATTTGTTACATCTCTGGTTGTTAGTTAATTTCCCATATAATTTCTTTCCAATGAAACTTTAGAGACACAAGTCCTTTCTTAAATAAAACTAGTTTATTCTTTCTCAATACAACTTTGAAATTCACTTAATTTCCACGATCACGCTATAAGTTAAACAAATGCTATAATTCACAACAAACGACTCACGAGCTCGACCCAACTGTCCGTCTCTATCTCTGTCTGCAATTCAACTACATTATTGCTGTCACTTCTTGGCAGTCTTATATACAAGAATACCGCATATCTAGTAAACACTCGAGGCTTCAGGAAGGGACATGAATTTTCTAGAAGCTCATGACGTGTTATTAGCGTCACGTGACTTCCGCTGTTGTAACAATATTTACAGACATTCCCATAACTTGTGACTCAGTCATTACATAGATATTGTTATAAAAGGAAACACTATATAGTATTGTAAAGTTCTGATGACCTATTTGTATGAACAATCTGAGCTTTCATTACATAAGTAGTGCTACCATCTGCCTGATAATCTGTTGTTCCAGAAACAAGAGTTTAAAAGTTTTCAAGAAGGATGGTGTGGTTCTTATTCTCACTATGTGGTCAGATATAAATTCAGGTGGATTAGTTAGCTTATATCTACTTATAGCTGATGCTTCCATATACAAAATCTGTGTGCACTTGAAAGTGATATGTAATTTATGGGTATAGATAGCTTTCAACTACCACAAGTGTATTCATATATGATCTATGAGTGTATAGGGATGGGTAGAGTGTCTTTGGTTTAAAACAAGCTTTGATTTTTAAATGTTGACTTAAATACAAAATGTAGCATAATTTGAGTGTAATATAGCTTGATTATTTATGATTTGAGTTTAAAACTTTGTTAGTCCATGAAAAGAGTGATAAGAGCTATCAGAGATTTCTAGATGTGTGGCTTCTTGGTAGGTTATATGTTATTTGTTAAAAATGTTCCTGCTATATGATATAATGCAAGAAATTACGAATATAGCCATTACTTTGTAATATGTTATGAGTTTTTGGGAATTTCAGAGTGAAGAAAAAAGTAGTCACAACATATGTTATATGCTCTGTTTAGGAGATTTAAAACAAGGTTACATTTGAAGGAGTATGGTATGAAACTGTAGGAACAAGTGTGTAAGCCAGTAAAAGTTTTCTTACAGTAAACAGATGTGGCAAAAGTGTGTTTATTTTGTTAACTTGAATGTCATAAAAAGCTAATTTATTGTTTTCTTCCATCTCAGATGTAAAGTTTATATATGGATGTTGTGATCTGTTTTTATATATACTAAAACTTCTTGGCATGATCAGTGTTGTGAAAATGTCAAAAAGCATCATCAGCATATCATCTATATAATACTAGTTTGTAATATAGAGAATTTATCCAGCCACTGACAATCGTAATAACAGAAAAAAAATTTGCAAGAGTCACCTAGGGGTGATTCCATTGCCTACCCCATCTATATAGTCAATAAAACTGCACATTAAAAATGAAGTGATTATACCTGAAACCATATTCAAGAAAATGTTTGAATTTTTGTTGGCTAAAATTAGAGTGCAGGACATCTGGCTTAGAATAATTAGTTAGTAATTATTTGAATTGTTTCTTCAAATGAGATGTTAGTGAATAAGGATTGAATCTCAAAGCTACCTATATCAAATTATATGCATAAGGGACTTAAATATCTCTGTAGGAAAGGCAAAAGAGTCTTCAACAGTAAATTCATTCTCAGCTAGTGAGCTTAGTGCAGGTACAAGATATTAAGCAAGTTTGTAGGTGTGGGAACCAAGAGTAGAATAGGTCTGAGTTGTTTATTTTTGGTAAGCCATGTATAAAACTGGGATAGGAACCTTTAGAATGAAGTTCTGTAAAAGTGTTGTCAGAGATGAGTTTACAATTTTTAAATATTTTAAAGTTCATTGAAGTTTTTTTCTCATGCTTAAAAGTAAGGTTAAGCCAGTCAAGGAATTTAAATTTTTACCCTCAAATTAAGCTACTTTTGGTATTTAAATGAACATTTATTCAAAGCTTGTTTAAAACCCAAAACACTCTACCCATCCTTATGTACTTATAGATCATATATAAATACACTTGTGGTAACTAAAAGCTACCTATATAGGTAAAGCTGCACATTATCTACAAGTACACACACCTTAATATATGGGAACATCAGCTAAAAGCAGATATAAGCTAACTAGTCCACCCGAGTTTTGTAACTGACCACATAGTTAGAAAAAGAACCACCCCATCCTTCTTGAAAACTTTTAAATTCTAATCTCTGGAACAACAGATTACAAACTCTTTACTAATAAAATACTCCCCATTTTTATTGATCATCCAACATTAGATAATAACATCAATTCCTCCCTGTTGTCGTTAATTTAATAAATTCCAGATTCCCAGTGTTATTATAAATTTGATTTTGTTTTTTAAAGTTGCAGTGTTTATACTTATATTTAAGCCTTTCTTTGTAATGTTTTCTCTTAACAATATCATCAAACACATACCTGCCTCACATTATATTGTACATTCTGTTATATTACCTTTTAAATCTGTATTCTTTGTGAACTCTTAGTTGTATCTAAACTTCTCACTTAATAGTTAATGTTGTTCTTTGTAGTTAGAATAATGTAAACTAACCTTTTGAGGTTTTAATACTAATGATGGAATTTGAAACAATTCCAAAACGTCCGTATTAAAGATGTTTTTTGGTATTACCATGTTTTAATATTTATTAGAAAACTTAATTTTTCCACCTGATGAATCAGTTGTAGATATTATAATAATTTTTAATACAATTATACTTTATTCAGTATATTTCTAATGAAGATGTTTAAGTCACTTATGTTTTTCTAGCTAAAACCAAAATCACATTAGCTCCTGAGAATGTTGAAGTTAGCATTAACAAGAAGGCAGTGCTTCACTGTAAAGCTGAAGCTGATCCCACTTTAACCTTGGCTATTAAGTGGCTTTTTAATGGAGAGCCTATAGACTATCATCTAGATACACGGCTAAACCAGACACAAGATCAATCTCTTGTTATCAACTTGGCTAAAGACAGTGACTCTGGGATTTACACATGTATTGCTGAAACATTCATAGATAAAGACTCTGCATGGGCAAATTTGATTGTTCAAAGTAAGGCAAGAAAATTTTGACAAATATTCAGTATAACATAGTGTATGTCTTATGAAGGTTTTTAAATATACCCAAATATGTTATCTCAAAAACTAAATCTTACTTGTAGTAATAGATAGATGTGAGTTTTCAACTACTTTTTACCACTGAAGTTGACTCTCTAAGGAACATTAACTCTCTAATACTATATTGTAACAAAATTGTTTGTAATTATTCAATAGTCAATTATTGTTCATGAAATGCAGTTATTAGTGTTAGTTTTATTTATCAACATATAAATTTAATTACATATTTATTATATTTGAAACAAAAGGCATTTTGTGTTAAATTATTTTCCTATAAACTTTTAACTAATTTGTAATAGGTATTCTGAAAAATATTCCATATACTTGTTTCTCACATATAGGTGTTACAGAATATGTAATGTATACACAACATCACTTAACTCCTTATATTTTCTTATAGTCTTGCAACAAAACGTTTGCAGGGTTCTTAAGCCTTGCACTACAACATTAGGTTAGGTTAGGTTAGGTGACTTACTGAAATGCTTTCACAAACCAAGTAGAGTCTGTTGTGTTTGAAAATGTTTAAGAATATTTCACCGACTTAAGGAAATAATCATTGACTGCCAAGTATTATCTATGTTTCTAACTCTTGTAAAATTTTATTGCCATTCAGATGTACCTAAACCTCCAGTTTTAAAAGAAGTCGAGTGTGAAGTTCATGTGGCTGATATTCAATGGGAACCAATGGGAAATGGTCATGCACCTATCCTGGGTTATGATATTCAATACAATACTAGTTTTAACCCTAATCTGTGGGAGAATTCATTTTTGAATGTGCCAGCCACGGACACTCGTTTTAAGGTGAGCTTGTGTATTACCGACATTCATTATCAACTTGAACCATTAAAAACATTAATTCTTATGAAAGCTAAACAGCTGATAGAATATATATTAAATGTGTTATCCGTATCATTTGAGTAGAGTATACATTTTTATAGCCAATAATACGTGATGCTAAATAGAATATTACTGCTTAAAAAATACAGATTCAAATGTCTAAATATACTATGTATAAAAATTTGTTTTTCTTATACAATAACTACATATTATTTGAAATTCTTTTAAACCTCCAAATAAAGATTTACTTTCCTTGTGATTTTTTCTTCTTATACATTTTTTTCAAATATAGCAGTTGCAGCTATCTGTATTTCTATGTTTTTTGTAAAGTAAGATCCAATTGCATTTGTTTAAAAACAATTCACTGAGTTAATAGTTTTCCTCTGTACTGTAAACTATTTACGTAGTCTGTGTTTATTTATTCTGTACTTTTAAGTAACCCCGGTTCAAAGTATGTCTGATTGACTAATATTCCAAACATGCCTGTAGTATACAGTAAAGCACCTTTAAAATGAATTGTTTGACTCTGAATGTTTCAGGTACTTATGTCCCCATGGACTAACTACACTTTCAGAGTGGTTGCATTCAACAAGATTGGTTCCAGCCAACCAAGTGAACATTCCAAACAGTGTTCTACACCACCTGATACTCCTCATAAACATCCAACAAATGTTAAGGGTGAAGGGACAAATCCAGATAACATTGTTATATCATGGAAGGTATTGTTTGTTTAATTGTTCTTAACCTAATGCTTTTGAGAAAAGTACATGCTTCTAAAGCTTCTATATATATATATATTGATTCTCTGTTACAAAAAAAAATCATTGTTCTACTGAAATGCATGTAAAATGAAACTAGGTTTTAAACCACTGTAAAAATATATATTTATTGTAGTTTATCATCCCAAATAAATATAATAAAAATTACAATTTAAAGTTCTGTAAAGTAATTAAAACTACATTTTTGAGTTGTTATCTTTCCAGTTCAGATGAAAATTTACCAAAACAACAGGAACTAGAGCATATTTTATCTCTGAAGTTTTTGAAAACTGTAGATCAAAATAAAAAACAAAGATGTTTTGTTTTAAAATATTTTTATGAATATATAAAAATAATGTGATTTTGTTAATGGTTAAGCTGTATATAAATACAAATAACTTTTTTATGCAAATGGCTATTTATACCTAAGTATTTAAAAGTTGTATTTCTTTTGTAAATGGGAAATAATACTTATATTTGGAAATCTTGGTAATTAGCCTAAAGTTGCAAATACAAAGTTCACTTAAAATATGTTAATTTTATTGATTTCAGTTGATGACAAACACCTTGTGTTATTAAAGACTGTTATGCAATATGATGAAAACATTGCTTTAATTTTGTATTATTTTTCAACATAGTTTTAAAAATATGTTAATTTGTTTTGTGTTCTAAAATGAAAACTTTGTGTGAATTATTTTCTATCATCTTCAATGTGCTGAATAAATGAGAATTAATACTTCTCTATTATCTTCTTGTTATTTGGTATTTTCAAACTGAATGTCATCTTTTATAGCAAGGGGGTAAATTACCTGATCAGAGATCCCAAGGTTGAAGCACAACAACCATTTAGCAACTCCTCTCACCAAATAGAAGGATTGATTGTGTCGCCTATAAGTTACCCACAGCTGGGAATGTTGAGCATGTTCAGTGGCATATTTTTGGTTCAAACGTCAGATCTTTGACCTGTAGCCTGGCACACTAACCACTAGGCAATGCCCAACCCATATATTATCATATATTATGTTCAGTTTGCTGAGTGAATGTGACTTAAGACTTGTATATTATCTTCTGTTGTGCTTAATGAAATTGTCAATCTGTATCACACGTTCAGCCAAATGATCACACCAGAGATGACATAGTGTATTGTAAGGACTGAAATTGTTCATTTGTTAATTTTCTCGATTCACTGCTACACCAAATTCACGACTCACCAATTCTGCTTGGAAGAGCAAAGCAAATAAATAGAGTATGATGCATATGGTGGTAGAATATAAGCAATTTGTTCCTTGTTTCATGTAGATCTCATTAGATTCACCAGATTGTGTTATCTGTTCTTAAACTAAAACACCAGTGGTAGACTCTAAAATATCAACCATTGGATAAGTTTTGGCCAACTTGGTAAAGTACTCATGCCAACTAGCACATACTTATTATCTTTTGCACTTTTGGCAGAAGAGCACTATATCTAGAATGATTTTCTGTAAAAGAGAACCTACAACTTTCTGTTGGAGTTTTTTTTTTGACAGTACACAAGTGTAAGTGTTACAGAGGCTGCGATTCTGTGACTTGTTATTAATAAATGTCAATAATAAATGAACACACAATCCACTTGTTTTAAAGTAATATATTCAAAACAAGTTAAATGTATGCACACAAAAAATTATTTACACTATAGCAGTCCTTTCCAAATTTTTTTTATGGCGACACACTATGTACGTACAAAATATAATTAAATACCACAAACACGACTATAAACTTGTATAAATTGGCACGTTGGAGTCCCCACTTTACCTGCCACTACACAAGGCTGCATCGGCAAACCTTTTTTATGTCGCGGACCCAAAAAGAAATATATAAAACATTAGATAATTTTTTTGCATGCTACACTGGGTAGCACCTTTAAAAATATAAATTTTGTAACAGCTACAAATAAAAATTTTGACAAATCATTTTGTGCAATTTCCGAAAATATGGCAACACTGCTCAGGGTACGATGTGGTGCCCCAAGATGTTGCAATACCCACTTTGGAAAGCACTGCCCTATGGGTTATCACTGTTGTATCTAGAACTTTAAATGAATCTCTTTTTCATCAAAAGTTTATACAGAACCTTATTGACAAGACAGATTATTTTTTCTCTCCTCTGCTATCACAATGCAATCAGTGATAAATTCACTTATGTTACCTTGTGGGGTACCACAGTTGTAGTCAGAGCTTTAAATAATTCTATTTTATGTCAAACTTCTATGCAGGCTGGTTCAGTTCCTTTACAACCCTATTGACAAGACAAATTCTACTTCTCTATCTGTGAAACTTTGACTTTAGAAATTGCCCATTATGGTTAAACTGAAATCATGCAGTCTAACTTCAACTTTTTACTGTCACTAACTTACTTTCCTTTGACTACCTTAACTTACTTCTCTATGTATCTGCACATATTTATAACATGTGACAGAAAAATATAGAAATATCTAGCCCTCTAGTAACAACAATGAGAAAAACTTAAAAGCTTTGAGTAAGATGACACCAACAATATTACAAACGCCTAGCACAACAGTTAAACCACACACACAATGTATGACTCGTACAGAGTTATGTAACAAAACTTGTCATAACTATCACTTTAAAAATAATTAACTTTTAACACTCTTGTTATTAAAACTAAATAATCATCGAATAAACTAAATTATAACTCTTAACCTGAACAGTCTTGTATACCCAACAACAAGGCACAATGCCTACAACATCTTTTAATGTGTCTTTTGTGTGGCCAGAATCACTGCTTCTGCATATTTACAATGACGATGTGTAACATTCCTTAGTACTCTCTAGTCTGTACATCATGTATCTTCTGCCTTACAGCTGTAAGGACCCCTCTGCATCAGATGTTGGCTACCATATTTCAGTGGTTCATAATGATGATACAACACATCATCCTGCTTTTGTAACTGATTATGCAAGAGCCAGATGTTGTGTATCATTATAGTGCAATGTCCATTATGTGATGGTTACACTTCACATTGCAAGTAGCACTTAAGCTATGTCTGAGACCTTCATTTCTTCTTTCCAGAGTTCCTGCTTAGTCACTCCTGGTGCCCACCTACAGATAAAATTACCACCGCCCATGTGATTCATTGCCACTTCTGCTTCAATGGCTTTGACTGTTACATGGTGTCCAGGATCTGGACATTTCATGAGGAGACGTACTCTTATCAGTTGGCAAAATAATCCATTAACATTTCTGTTCTGCTTACCAGAATGATAACCTGCAATGAAGCTGTACTTTTGCAGCTTCATCATTGAATGTGCAATCATAACTTCCAAGTTCTTGAACCATTTCACTGATTCAAGGTCATTTTAAATATTGAACTTTTACCACAATTAGTGGTGGTAAGTTTTGAAAAATACTACAACTGCAAGCAGTTCCTTTTTTGTCATTCAAGAAATGTTAATGCAGGGCTAGAATATGCAATTAAATGCTTCAAGCTCTCCTGTATTTGTGACAAAACCTCTCATTAACTGGCATCAGTATCCAAGATGAATGTACTTGTCTAGTACAGACTGGAATGCTTGATCATATTAATGCACCTCTTCAAGAATAGCTGCAAAACTCCTTGACCCAGGAGATGGCTCTTAGTAGTCTTTTCTGCATTGTCAAACTTGTGTCTCCAGCTAAACTGCTGGTTTCTTCTTTCCACTTTACATTGTTAATGGTCTCAGAAAGTGCCCTTCTGTGATTACAGTCTAAAAACTATACAGTAACAAGAGGATCAAACAGAACAGAGGACAATCTATAGAAAGCAAACTCTGCAAAAACAAGTTCTGGTTACAGCACTAAAGGGGAAATTCATCTGTTATATCCAGGTTTAACAGGTAAGTACAAAGTATCACAATAATGAGAGGGTTGGAAATATTTGTTTACAAGCAAACAAAATGAAAAACAGACAGCAAAGTAAGAGTCAAACACAAGTAAATAGGTGATAATTTTTATCCTGGACACAAAACAAACCTAGCTTGGTGGTCTCTTAACTGGTTCAAACAACCTGGCTGTTGGAGGTACAACAGAAAGGCTACTTACATCGGTGATTATTCCCACAACTGATATTCAAGAGGAGATTAGCTTCCAGCTCACATAGACTTGTACAAATATCTGTACCAACCATCCTGTCTATGACTCACACCTCAAGAAAGAAATGACAAGGATCATGTTCAAGCAATTATAAGCTCTATAAAATGGCACTGTAACCTTAGCCCAAGGTTATGATTAATACAAGTTTATGACCTTTCTCATCTTGTTAACTAATTGTAGAACACCTATGTGAAACTTTTGTATGAATATACATGAATAAATATATATATTTTTGTGTTCAGTATGCTATGTATGTGTGAATTAAATTATTTTTTTCCTTTTGAATAATTTTTAAAATGTTCATTTCAAAATGAGAATTGTCAGCTGCTGCAATTTTTTAAAGCAGTATTTATAAACATTTTGCTAGATTTATATAAGTTTAAAGACTATTTTATATATTTATCATTTAGCTTATGCCCAAAATTGAGCACAATGCCCCTGGGTTTTTTTACAAAATTTTCTGGAAAAGAGATGATGTCCCCGATTCTCATTGGAATGTAGTGACTGTTAGGGACTGGAAACAAGAGAGTTTTTTGGTGGATGAACAACCAACTTTCAAACCATACAAAATCAAGGTTGAAGCACATAATGCCTTGGGTCGAGCTAAAATAACAGCTCCAGAAATTATTGGCTTCTCTGGAGAAGATGGTTAGTTTATTTCCATTTTTATTGTAAACTGTAAAATTAAAATATTTTAGTCCCCTGAAAAAATTAACCTCTCCTTATGAACATAATTTTTCTAGTTCAATACTATTATTTTTCTGCAAGGTTCGTGTGTTTTGTTGACTTATAGTGTTAATAGAGTGTTTAGTATGAATAAACTTCAAAATTGCTCTTAGAAAAAAGGTTTCTTGGTTTTATTTAAAGTGCAGTACCTTGTAAATTTTAATAATGTTTTTAAATTTAAGATTATAAAGATTTGTTATTCTAATGAGCATATATAATTGTATAAAGTTAAAGAAACTAGTATTATTCTAAAAAGTATGCTCATTGGCCTAAAGTTTTTGTATACTTCTAAAGTCTGTTTTTCATTTAAAGTTATAAAACTGGAACAATTCTGTTGGTTTAGAATTATAAATTTTATGTATTTCTAAAAGTGTACTTAAAGTAATAAAACTAGAAAAGCACTGATAAATGTATTTATATAAAATTGGATTAGTTCTAATGAGCATATCTATTAGTTTATTAAAGCAGTTCTGAGACATTTCTGTTGGTTCAAGGTTATTAAATTAGTGTGTTTCTAAAGAGTTTATTATTGGTTTATTAACGTTATAAGACTGGCTCATCCTGATAAGTGTGGGTATGGTGGGAACTAATAGTTAGTATTCCAAACTGTGAATCTGATAATGCATGGTTTGTGCCATTGCCACAAAATTTTGCTTCTCATTTCAGAGCAATGGATGCAATGTAAGAGTGGCTATCAAATTCCATTATTGAATTAAAGTAGCTCAAGAGTTGGCAGTGGGAGCTCTTGATGATATCTGAAACTAACTTATAAATGTGTTTCTTATAAATTTTTAAACACTGGTGTAATGCTAAAGAGGGTATTTTTTGTCTTAAAACTGAAAAAGATTTGGAAAAGATATTTCCTGGTGTAAAGTAATGTAATAAATTGTGAAGTCCTTGTGAAAGCTTTTGGTATGTGATTTTTGAATTGCAGGATTTAAGTAATTTCAATGAAATTTTTAGCTTGGGTAGTAAGCAGTTGGTGTGATGCAGATGGATGCTAGTTAAGTGAAGTAACTGAGATTAAAATTTTTTTTAACTAAGTGTCACTTATAGTAGCCATATATTTTGAAATGTTTGTTATCCTGATACTCTATAATGGATTATTTATTTCAATGATACTCATTGCTCATTAGTATTTCAGTAATGATGTAATATTTTAAATAAAGGGTTTTTGTAACATTTTAAATGTATAAATATGTGTATTTTACCCTTCAGTTCCACTTGAAGCTCCTCAAAACTTTCGTTTGTTAATGATAATGGATGGTACAACAGCAAAATTTGCTTGGAATGCAGTTTCTTCAACCTCAATAAGAGGACACTTTAAAGGTTACAAAGTAAGGAAACCAAAAATTCTTGTTTGGATAATTCCACATAACCTATAGTCTGTTCTGTTAATTTATATTTTCAAGTTATGTTAAGCTGGCCTCTGTATCACAACACCCATGAACAATTAGTCAGACAACTATTAAAACATACTGATAACACTTGAACACTCCAGAGTAGATGGTGCTTGCTGCAGTAGCTTGATTTGGGGATGGGCCTGATATGCTGAATAAGAATAACAGAAACCATACTAAATTCGTTCTATAACAAGTTTTGAAAATCTTCTGTCATTTCAAAAAATGCAGTTCTGAATAACATGTTTTTGGTTTATTAAAGTTATAAAGTGATACAATTGTGAAGAACATGTTTGGTTTATTATAGATATGAAGCTGGTCCAGTTTTAAAAAATGTTTGTTGGTTTATTAAATTTATGAAGCTGGTCTTGTTCTAAAGAATGTTTATTAGTTTGTTAAAGTTGTCTTGTTTTAAAGAATGTTTGTTGATTTATTAAAGTTATGAAGGTGGTCTTGTTTTAAAGAATGTTTGTTGATTTATTAAAGTTTTTAAGCTGGTCTTGTTCTAAAGTATGTTTATTGGTTTGTTAAAGTTGTCTTGTTTTAAAGAATGTTTGTTGATTTATTAAAGTTATAAAGCTGGTCTTGTTTTAAAGAATGTTTATTAGTTTGTTAAAGTTATGAAACTGGTCTTTTTTTAAAGAATGTTTGTTGGTTTGTTAAAGTTATGAAGCTGGCCTTTTAAAGAATGTTTGTTGATTTATTAAAGTTTTTAAGCTTGTCTTGTTCTGAAGAATGTTTATTGGTTTGTTAAAGTTATGAAGCTGTCCTTTTAAAGAATGTTTGTTGATTTATTAAAGTTTTTAAGCTTGTCTTGTTCTGAAGAAGGTTTATTGGTTTGTTAAAGTTATGAAGCTGGCCTTTTAAAGAATGTTTGTTGATTTATTAAAGTTTTTAAGCTTGTCTTGTTCTGAAGAATGTTTATTGGTTTGTTAAAGTTGACTTGTTTTAAAGAATGTTTGTTGATTTATTAAAGTTATGACGTTCGTCTTTTAAAGAATGTTTGTTGATTTATTAAAGTTTTTAAGCTGGTCTTGTTCTAAAGAATGTTTATTGGTTTGTTAAAGTTGTCTTGTTTTAAAGAATGTTTGTTGATTTATTAAAGTTTTTAAGCTGGTCTTGTTCTAAAGAATGTTTATTGGTTTGTTAAAGTTGTCTTGTTTTAAAGAATGTTTGTTGATTTATTAAAGTTATAAAGCTGGTCTTGTTTTAAAGAATATTTGTTGATTTATTAAAGTTATGAAGCTGGTCTTTTAAAGAATGTTTGTTGGTTTGTTAAAGTTATGAAGCTTGTCTTGTTTTAAAGAATGTTTGTTGATTTATTAAAGTTATGAAGCTGGTCTTGTTTTAAAAAATGTTTGTTGATTTATTAAAGTTTTTAAGCTTGTCTTGTTCTAAAGAATGTTTATTGGTTTATTAAATTTACAAAGTTTGTCTTGTTTTAAAGATTGTTTGTTGGTTTGTTAAAGTTATGAAGCTTGTCTTGTTTTAAATAATGTTTGTTGGTTTATTAAATTTACTAAGTTTGTCTTGTTTTAAAGACTGTTTGTTGGTTTATTAAAGTTACGAAGCTGATCTTGTTTTGAAGAATGTTTGTTGGTTTGCTAAAGTTTTGAAGCTGGTTTTGTTTTAAAGAATGTTTGTTGGTTTATTAGGACTAAATAACTGGTGCAGTCTAAGAAATGTGTTTGTTAGTGGTGATTCTTTAAAAAGGCAGTTTTATGGACCATTAGAGTTGGGTTTAATTTCGTTTTTATTTGTTCCCAAGAGTACTCCTACTCTGAACCTTGTTAAGATTTCTAGACCAATGACTATGGATTACGAAAATACAGGATGAAGCAATGAACTTCAAACTGTAATTTAGCTTTTTCAAGTATTTTAGAAATAGAGTTCAGAATATTCGAAGTTTCATCTGTAAAGAAGATCACATATTAAAACAAGATAGTAAAAACTGTTTACTATTATTAAGTTACTAAAGCAGTGCCTGCTGTTTTTAAAATTTGAATAAAAAGTAAATAAATTATTTGAATTTACACAGACAAATTTGCTTAAAATATGAAAAAAATGTTTCTTGACTCAGATTCGAACGTGGGCCATTGGTGATGGTCAGCACTGGAGAGAACAGGATTTCCCACTAAATGCCACTGAAGGAATAGTCACTGTTCTAAAACCATTTACAAAGAACTTTGCAGAAGTTGCAGTAATTAATCAAAGATATATTGGGCCACCTTCACAGACAATTGCTCTCATCACACCTGAAGGAGGTAATGTTAAAAACATTAAGCTGACTGGTATTATATATTTTAAAAGCTATATTTATATGTTGTTCTAGTTATTTCTAGATAAAATGATGAACAAAAAAAGAATTTTCACCTGCCTATTTAGTTTTATTTTCTTAAAGCTTATTTGTTGTCAGGTGTTTTGGTCACATTGTATGTTGCTATTTTTAGACCAATGACTAGCTTCACCAGTTTGTTTTAAGTGATATATAAAGTCATTTGATTATGTGCTTGGTCATATCTATAGTTCCTGGAGCAGTGGCCAGCTTCAGTGCCTACCCATTAGGCTTTAATTCCCTTTACTTGATCTGGAAGAAGCCTGATGAGGCCAATGGTATTTTAACAGGTTACAAAATCTTTTATAGTAAAGGTAAGTGATAAAAAAAAAATAAGATTTTGATTTTTTTGTCACCTTCAAGAATACAGTTTGAAAATCTACTGTTTGTAACATAACAATTTTATGTAGATAGTGTGTATGTTAAAAAATAGATTTAAATAATAAAATTCAAAATACATTCCAACACTTTCCTACTTTCATTATTATACAAACAACTTTCTTTTCATAACTACTACAATAAATATCCAATTCTTTCTACAGCATCTATCAGTTAACTCACTGATGTTTTGTGTAGTAATTTTTCCAGAGAAATATATGCTGAAAATGTTTACTCCTCTGAACAACACATTTGTTACAAAAGAGAAGATTTTATGTAGAATTCCATGAAATCATAACAATCATTTTTTTTTTAAATGAAAATACAAGATTGGTGAATGAAGAACAAAGTGACAAATTTGTAGTATTTCTTAAAATATAATTTTAAGAAATTATGAGAAAATGAATGGAATAACATGAACATTAGATGTCATAGAATAATTCTACTATAGTTATAATCAGTGGAACCACATGAATTTAAGGAGAATAACTATACTGTTGTTATAATCACCAAAACAAACTTAATTTATGCCTATAAGTTCAACAACTTTAAAAATTATATAATAATCATAAGAACAGGTTTGAGCTTTTAAGTTAATACTTGTGTTACTGTATATTACTTTAATAGACAGATTTCATGTTTTAAGGAAATCGGTGCTAAGAAAATAATAGGTTAGATTAATAAAATATGCTTTTCAAGATGGAAATAAAAGAAAGTTTTTTCTTAATCTTTAATAATTGCACTGCTAATTCTTTACAGTAAATGGTACAATATTAGGAATACAAAAGGAGCACCTACCCCCACTCTCCAACCCTGATGCAACCAGGCTTAAGTTGACAAATTTAATACCTCAAACCAAGTATAGAGTCACTATTCAAGCCACTACTCAGGTGGGAGCTGGAGAACCACGCTATATTGAAGTGATGACAAGCACTGAGGATCATAAAGGTATATTATATCATAAAGCATTATTGAGTGTGTAGGCATTGTTTTGGATATAATAGAAGTAAGACTCATGATTTCAATTAAGTTTCTTATGTTGTTTACTTTATTCTGTGGCCCGGCATGGCCAGGTGGATAAGGTGCTCGACTCGCAATCTGCGGGTCACGGGTTCGATTCCCTGTCCCACCAAACATGCTCGCCCTTTCAGCCATGGGGGCGTTATAATGTGACGGTC
>NW_013665981.1:0-13863 GCF_000517525.1 Limulus polyphemus | reverse complement strand
CACTGCTAAATTAGGGATGGCTAGCGCAGATAGCCCTCGTGTAGCTTTGCGCGAAATTCAAAAACAAACAAACAAACTTTATTCTGTTAATTATTAAAAGCAATGTAGATTCAAACAGCCAGTATAGTTTTTTTATCTAAAACTAACCGAAAGAAAATCCTTGGGCTTTGCAAGCTCTTAACTCTTCATTCTCTAGAATCATTACTTTTACTCTACCAGTTAGAAGAAGTCATTTTTATTGCTTATTATTGAGAGCTTAACTAAATAAACCTCTGACATTGTAAATTTTTAATTCTTTATTCCTGAAATTGTTGGTCAAGTTTACTTAATTCATAGATCTTGTTTCAGCATAACAAAATACAGACAACAAGGAACCACTTGGTCCTTCAAGACTATCCCTGCACACTTAGCCTTGAGAAAAACTAAAAACATACACCTAAAACCTTTATTTTTTTAAGAAATTATTGATTTCTCTTTTAAACTCTTGCAAATTTCTGGCCTCCACTACTTCTAATGATATTTCATTCCATAAATCAATCACCCTGTTAGAAAAACAAAATTGTCTTAAATGAAGCCTACCCTTTCTTTTTCAAATCTTAAACTTATGCATGTCTTTTCATCCTGTTATCTTCAGAATAAAGCACAAAAAAATCAGAGGCTTTTATCTTATCAATCCCCCATGTAACCTTGGAAACTTCAATAAGATCACCCTTTTCACTTCTTTTCTCAAGAGAAAATAACTTAAGAGATTAATTTTATTATCATGAGATAAATAACCCTCCTCTCCTGAATCCTCCTAGTAGCCTTTGTCTGAACCCCCTACTAAAATGTTAGTATTTGTTGTTAGTTCAAAAGACCAAATCTGTACATAGTATTTCAAGTGAGGCCTAATTGGTGAATTGTTTAAGAGATAATTACATCTTTTTATTTTTAATCAATATATCTGTAAATACATCCACATTCCTATTAACATTCCTACTAGAAAGAGAGCACTTCTTCAGTGGCTTGAGCTATCCATCCACTACTATGCCAAGTTTTTCCTTAGTCATCCTTGTTTTGGTTTCTAGCTGTATTAAACATGTGATTCAAATTATGATAACACAAATGAATTATCTTGCACTTTTTATGATTAAAGATCATATGCCAAATATTTATCTAGGTTACCAAATGATCTAAGTCATACTGTAATACAATAACATTCTCAAGAGGGAACACCCAAGGATTTAAATGTCATCTGCAAACAAATTTGTTGTTTGTATCCATTTCAATGTTATTAATGTAAATAAGAAAAAGCAAAGGCCCAAGCGCTGACCTCTGAAAATCTAAGTACACAAAGTCCACACCCTTTTCATCATCCAGATAATACATAACATCCCTCCCCAAAATAAAGGTTAACAGATTAGTATGGGAAGATTTATTTTCAGTCAAGAATTTAATTTTTTTCCCTCTATTAAAGATGTTGAAATCTGTATAAACTTTAGACATGATGCAAATTTATATTTTGGGGGTTATAAAATTCAAAAAAAGAAAATTTTGTGTAAGAAAGTCTTCCAAATGATGCATTTTCATTGCTTATTATGAATGATCTTCCTATTGGCTAAAAATGATGTCACTTTTACTTTTAACATATTAATTTCATATAATTATGTGAGCATTCTGTTTTTGTTTATTATATAGTTCCAGGTGTACCAATCTTTATTTGGTCACAAATTCATGATGATGAAGAAAATGTCATACTCAAGGTAACATGGTTGCCTGCACTTGATGACCACCTGGGTAGTCATTTCTTTGTTCAGTACAGACTAAAAGGTAAGTAACAGCTGTGCTGTACTTGGTTGCCTGCACTTGATGGTCACTTTGGTAGTTGTATCTTTGTTCAGAACAGACTAAGCAGTGTTCCATACTCAAGGTAACATGGTTGCCTGCACTTGGTGGCCACTTTGGTAGTCATTTATTTGTTCAGTAAAGACTAAAATGTAAGTAACAGGTGTACCATACTCAAGGTAACATGACTGCCTGCACTTGATGGTCACTTTGGTAGTTGTATCTTTGTTCAGAACAGACTAAAAGATAAGTAACAACTGTGTTATACTCAATATAACAATGGGTGCCTGCACTTGATGGTTGCCCTGATAGTCATTTAGTTTATAAAAACTTTTTATGGCACTGGTTTTTCTAATTAGTTATCAGACATCGTAGAAGAATAGGACAAACATATATATGTTATTAAGATTCATATGGAAACAATTTTAAAGTACATCTATATATTTTCAAGGCTTTATCATTACTTTTAGTGCACCAGTACATTTCATATTTAAAATCGGTGTTTTCATACCTTTGTCAGCTTTATTTTAAATTTTTGGTCAATTTAACTTTGTTATCTGGTAATAACTTTATTAACAAATTTTATTTTGTGAAATGCATGTGTGTGTCCAATAATTAATTGAAGCATTTGTAGTGATACTTATTCCACACAAAAGACTATAAAAATATTTGGTGCATTTGTTTTAGAATTTTAGCATTTTTTTTTGTCTTTAAAAGAAATTTAGTATGAGAATGAAATTATGAGCCTCTTTTTAACAAATATGTAGAACTTGTACACAAATTATGAATTTTTAATTTTCGTATCTTAAATTATCTTGCTTCATTTCTACAGTTCAAACAGTGTGTTAAAGTATTTAATGAATAAATATTAACTTCCAATCAGAGCAAGCTATCTATTTCGATCAAAAATAAAAAGCAACCTGGTAGTAAGTATAGCTAATTAAATATATTGTTCTTACACATTTAAATATAAATATTAGACTGTATTGTTTCACCAGTTAAATACCCTTGCTGTTAGCGATATTTTCACCCATAATCCCAAAAATATATCTCATGTTTTGATCAGCTTAGGAAACTTAGGCTAGCTATAAATCTGTATAATAAGTTAACAATGCAAAATAATCTCTACAATAAAAATATACTAATGAAAAATGCAAAAGTATAAAAATAGACATTTTAAATGTTTTATTTAACCAATACTATTAATGAAAATAACAGTAAAGAAAGAATAGAGTATAGCTAACTTACAAATCAGACAAACTCTAGTTATTAGTTCCATTGATAATGATTTATTCTTTGATTTATAGGAGATTCCACTTGGACAAACACTATTCCTGAATTAGAAAATGATTACACTATGCTTATGAACTTGGAAATGAATGCTGTCTATGAGTTGAGAGTTGTTTCTGTTGATGGCCCTTTTGAAACTCCAAGTCTTATAGCTGAGGTAAAAATTGGAAACCATGGTAAGTGACTCGATGTTTGTAGAATATTGTTTTTATATTCTAACATTTGCCTTTGTTAGGTCTATTTCTGCCTGTCAAGATTTGTGGTTTTGAACAATACATATAGCTCAAGTTTTTGACTTCAATAGTATAAATGTAAATTAGAAATTAAGTCATAGTCGTAATTTTGTTTGATGTCCTACTTGTCATTCATACATAACAGAATATAGTTAGATATATACAAACATTTATATTAAGGGGGAAAACCTGTACATACTTCTTTTGGAGTTAGGATAGTCTGTCAACTTTTCAATAATCCTTAACTTTTGTAATGAAAATTAATATTATCTTCTGATCAAAGTAAGCTACCTACATAGATCAGAACTAAAAATATATATCTAATGATGAGCATAACTAATTATAATGTTCAAACCATATCACTTATAAACCCTGTAATATCTCATGAGGTTTAGCCAGCTTGCTTCACTTGTTTAGGTTGATGTCCAATTATGAACTACGACACTGTAGTAAAAGTTATACTTGGCTCAGTCAGCTTAGTTGACTTAGGTTAGTTTTAAATCGATAAACTAATATAATAATGAGAAATAATTTGTATAATAAAAACAAATAATAATAAAACTGTTGGAATTAGTTATAATTAATAAAATAACCAATACTGTTAATGAAAGTAACCTCGTAGAAAGGATACGGTATAGCTAACTTACTATTGTTCAGGGATCCATTGTATGATTTTTCCTTACATAGTCAGATATGTGCTTTGCTTTATTTGTCATTGTTTAATTAATCAAAAATTGGCTTCAGTACCTAAAGTCTCTTTCAAAGTAATTTCACATAGATAAGATATGTCTGTGTCATAAGGGGCATTGATAGGTATATTGTTTTAATAATGGACTGGTAATGACATGTTGCTTTGATTATGAAATGATAAGGAAGGCTCACTTACTGACACAAGAATGATTAAACTGTGCAATTTCTGTCAAAAAGAAAAATTTATGTGAAAACAGTAACAACCATTTTGTGGGTCTTCATTACATTCAAATCATTTAACCTTAAAAGCAGTTTATTATTTTTGGGGATTTATATATAACATATGATATTCCATAGGACTTTAAGGCTAGCCATTACCTGCAGTTGTTAGCTAATATACATGCATGTCATATTTCAGCAACTAGATTAATTTCTCTGCATTTATTAATACTTACAGTAATAGCATATTTGTGTTTGTCAGGTAAGTGGTATTGTTCTATTATTTTTTAAACTTACACTTTGTTTTGAAAATATTAATTGATTACAGTATTCTGTTTAAGTGGCCCAGAACTTCTAATGATTGTATGAGTTAAAACAAACAAAAATACTCTTTATGAAATTATTTTTGTTGCATGCTTCTGAAGAGTTAGTATTTATTTTGTGTTGTTTTATTTGCCTTGCCTCAGTTCAGTAAAAAAAAAATTATTAACATGAGGTAATACAATATTATTATACAATGATTTAGTTACTAGTTTTTAGTACAATTTGAAATCCCAATACCATAAGCATTTTTACCTTTATATAAAGATTCTTACTAAGATTATGTTTTATTTATTGTTACTCCTAAAAATTCAGTATGCATCTTGTGTATCCACAAACTTTCCTTAGTGCATAGCATTTCTTTGCTATCCGCACTCCCCAAGATGTTGAAGTGTTTAAAAGTGCCATTTGTGTCATAGTCCTTACCACTTATAGTAATTAATGGTTAATCATCTCTTTGCTTTTGTCTCAGTTTTATTATCATATTTTTGGTTTTATCAACACTCAAAGACATTTTGTTAACTGAAAACCTGTGATTGTAACTGGAATATAATGAAGTGTAAATTTCTCTAAGTATTATTTCAGTTTTACTTCTTGTGTGTAAACTAAAACACTGGGTCATCTTGGAAACCTGATGGTAGTTCCAAAACTAAAAGAAACACAATCGTTATAATAAATGCTTTAAAAGCATAATTAATAATTAAAATGTTTTGTGATTAGTTTAAAAATCTTCTAAACCCTTACTTCTTAATGGTGATATAAATTGGTCAGTTAAAATGTTTTGTTTCTTATCATTATAGCTGCTCCTTTTGTTCAACCAGCTGAAGAATCAAGAATACCTCTTTGGCTTATAGCTCCAGTAGGTTGCATCGTTCTGTTGATTATTATTCTGGTCATTATTTATCTTGTCAGACAAAATGCAGGAGGAAAGTATCCAGTATATGAAAAGGAGGTGGCATTAGGCTCTGAAAACAATTGCCTTGATGAGGGAGGCTTTGATGAATACAATAAGCCGTAAGTAGAAGTTTTCTTTTGTGGTGTTTTTATAAGTAATATAACCTTTTTTTTTTTCCTAAGACCAGTGGCTCACAAAGTTTTTAGACAGTGCCCCATCCTCATGTCTCACTATGATAATTCACACACACACACAAAAACATACACTAGTAAAAATATATAATATATTGCTATCACTAACTATTAAAAGTTACAAACAAACTTACACATAAGTATACAGTAATGTCAATTTTATGTGACATACCTATTAATGAGAAAAATGCACCTGTTTATTGAAGCAATTTCCAGCTAGGGTTTGGTAAGTAACTTACAGTGATAGGTAGAAGATAGCTTCATCCAATAACATCCAAGATTAAAAAAAAGAGGGGAACACCAGTCTGACACATAGAGCCATCTGAAAGTTATAACATACTCGGAGGTACAAGCAGTAAAATTTGCTTTACTTCTTACATACAGCTAAAGATGTGTGGAGTAAATTATTATTTTTTTTTACTAAACTTCTCACATCCTTCCAGCACACATTCTTCACCTACCAGACTGAGAGCCACTGCCTAAGATTATGAATTGGAAAGTGTAATAACTGGGTTTCTGTAATTTGAAATTGCTCAAAATGTTTATAACTCTCATTCCAAGCAAATTACTGGAGATATGAAGATTTCTGTTTGTAATGAAAGCAAATGAACATGTAATATAGTCACCAGCTTACTGTTGTGAAATTTTGTAGTTATGTGTAACTTAGTCAGTTTTCTATTAAGTAATTCCAATCAATTTATAATGTACTTACTTTCTTACTGCTATGAAGACTTATACCAAAAATATTATCAATCTCTCATTGTTATAAAGACTTTATCCAAAAACAATATATAATTAATTTTTTATTATCATGCTTCTGTCCACAAACAATATACTCAGGTTCTTAATGTTATAAAAGACTCCTATCCAGGAATAATATATAATCACTTATTATCATTATCAAACTTCTACCTACAAATAATATACTCAGGTTCTTAATGTTATAGCCCCCCAGTAGCACAGCGGTATGTCTGCGGACTAACAACGCTAGAATCCGGGTTTCGATACCCGTGGTGGGCAGAGCACAGATAGCCCATTGTGTAGCTTTGTGCTTAACTTAAAAAACAAACAAACAAACTTAATGTTATAAAAGACTCCTATCCAGGAATAATATATAATCACTTATTATCATTATCAAACTTCTACCTACAAACAATATATTCATTTTATTACTGTGTTTTGAAGACCATAAAAAATTTACTCACTTTTCACTATTATCAAACTTCTACCTACAAACAATATATTGATTTTGTTAATGTTTTGAAGTCCACAAATAATATATTCACTTCATTATTGTTTGAAGACAACTATCAACAAATAATATATATTCATTTTTCATTGTTATAAAGCTTTTACCCAAACAGTATATTGACTTTATTAATACTAGAAATAAACGATCTTATAACACCAAAATGTTGTTTTTATTTAATTAAACACTCAACGTTTTGCTTTACAACTTCTTCAGGAGCATTCATTAAAACACAAACCAAAACTGACAGTACAAAGCTAAAAAAAAAAGAATATAAAGTCGTTTATTTCTAGTATTAATATGTTTTCTATACATCAATATGCACTGCAGAAATTAAATAATAATAATAATAAGTATATTGACTTTCTTATTGTTATGAAGACTTTTCTTTACAAACAGCATATTTTTGAAGTATTCCAAAGTATACTTGGGCAACAGGTTAGTGTTAAGTACTACAAAAATGAGTATTTCTAGATTTTCTAAGTGTAGCTTTATCATTAAATTTTATGAGCAGTGTAAGCTAATTGTCATCAATTAAACCTAAAACAAAAACAACTAATGAACGTAAAGATAAGGTTTACCTTTTTGACATAGGTATAGAACTTGTTAAATTATAATTGGTAGTCAGAGACACTTCTATACAACAGTTATTACCTAACACTTGCAAAATTAAATACCAGACTGTTAGCTATTTTTGAAAGAGGGCCATTGGCAGTAATGTATTTAATTATAATACAGTGTTAGATAACATAACCACTGAAAAGTTACACAACATTTTATTCTTTAAATAAGAATGTAATTCATTCCCTTACATTTATTCTTCCATTAATCGTGTGCTCACCAATACAATTGATATTGTAACTAATGAAGATTTATAATTATTAATGATTAAAGGTCCTAAATTCCGAGAATGTCCAAAAATTAATTGTAAACTCACCAAACAAGTAATTAATACATTGCTTAGTAAAGTTTTATGTAAATGGTGTAAAAAAAAAAGATAACTTAAAATAATCTTACTGAGAGACTTGGTAAATAAAGTTAAAATCATAATGAGTAAATGGATAACATATTAAATAAGTTCACTTTTAATGACAATGAACATGTTATGGGTTAAAAAGAAGTTATTGAGCATAAAGAATATATTATATAGTAGATATGCCATCACTCTAGTCATTAAATCAACTAATAACTTTGTATCCATTTGTATAAAGTTTCATACTACAACATTAAAACCTTCAGGTAATGAGGTGTATAAAAACATTAAAATTGATATAGAAATTACCATAGGTAAACATTTCGCAATTTTTGTGTACATTTTGTTAGATCTTACAAGATGATAACTAAATCATTTTGGTTTTCCAAATTACATAACACAGTGTAAATACAGGTTTATTGCAATTAATGATTTGTTAATTCTAAAAGATAGTGGTCAGGAATACATTAAAGAACATTTTAAAAATATATTAATCCATTTTTTATCATTAGCATTTCCACTGTAAAAATAAAATTCAAGACTTTCAAGCTATAACAATACAAACATTTGATTTCTTTACACTAGTTTTCCTATTGATAAAATTTAAAGAACTTTTAATCAGTAGTTGCGAGGTCTTTTAATAATTTTAGTAAATGACTACTCTGCATCAGTAAATATAGAACTTTCTACGACAATGTCACTCACAAAAATTACCATTTTCTCACTTTAAACTAATTCTTGCAGAGCATGTCTTTTAATAAATGCAGGAAATTTCAATGGGAGGTAATTTCAGCCTATAAGTTACAGATTTGTATTTATTTGGACTATAATTCTCATACATTACAAATCGTACTGAGAAAGAGTATAGTAAAGCTTTGTATATCAGTCATGCTTCTAGATATATCGGTGATATTCTTATACTGAATTATCAAGGTTTTATAGACACAGTTGAACTAATATATCTACCAGAACTTACTCTAAAGAAAAGCTTTTCTGCTAAAAACAAAACATAAATATTGTCTTGAATCCAAGAAAAAATGGTAAGAGAAATACATAGAAAATCAATTCATATGTTGAATACACTGCCCAAATTCACTTTAGAAGAAGATGAGCTATAGTTGCAAATATTTTGACATTACAGCCACAAATTAATCTTGTTCTATCAGTTCCAGTAATCACCATCTTCTAAATGGCAGTCGGGTGTCACTAGCAAGTAGCTTGGCCCCTCCAGTGAGTGAAACTGATAGCATGGCCGAGTATGGTGGAGAAGGAGATACAGGGAAGTTTACAGAGGATGGATCTTTCATTGGTCAGTATGGCAGAGTCAAAAGTCCAGAGGAAGAATCAAGATTATCAACTTCAGCTTCTCCTCTTGTGTGATACTTCCTTTTTGTCTCCATGAGTCTTCTCACATACTGTATTGCTGTTTTAAAGTGTTATCTTTGAATTGCCTACTAGCATATCACCACAACATGGAATGAAGAAATAATTATAGTGCAATGTTACTTTATGTTATTCAGGCTTCCAAGTGCCATTGTTGAGGTTTCCAAGTTCGAAAAACTAGTATAAATTTTTCTGTTTTTGTCATTTGTGCAACTAGAGAGCAAATTCATATCTATATAATTTATAAACAGTTGATAAACCTGACTATAAAAAAATCAGTGCTTACATAGATTAACAGCTAAGTAAGCTAAGTATTTATACTACATATAAAACATTAATTTTTTATTTTTGTATCCAATTTTTTGCATTGCACTAATTTTAAATTGTATATTATGAACTTGTGGTGTTTTGTATTTGTTTGTATGGTGTCACAGGGAATTGGATAAAAAACAAGTAATACTTCATATCCAAACATATTGTTCTTTAAATCATGGAAATAAATGTAATATTTTAAAAGATAACTTTTAATTGAAAAAAATTCCCTTGTTTTTAAAACGTTGCCACGAATAGTTCAGGGATGTTTAAATGTATTTGTACTTAAAGTATTCAGAAAGCAGGCAATCAAAAACTATTTCTTTTTGTTATTACACAATGTGTGGAGAGATGGTTTATTATAGAATCTATTTGTTGGTGAATGTTACTTTGAAAATGTTCAGACATGTTCACTTGGCTTATGAGAATTTATGGATTAAGTTAGATTTTAAGATTAGAAAGTACATTCATGGCAACTTAATAATATGTTTGAAAGAGCATATTAATTTACAAAATATCTAGACAAGTGAAAACGGAGAATATATTGGGTTCTAACAGGTTGCCTTTCAGACCTTCTGTGTGCATGCTTTGTTTTAAGTGTTGTAGTATGAGATATTGATTAACATGATGAAAGAAAATATACACAGCATCTTTCTCTAACTTTACATTTGATTTTTGTTTTCATAACAAAAACACACACACACACCTATTTTTATTTTGTAACTTTATTCTGGAACATCTGTCTCAACAAAGTGGTCATGGTATATATATATACACATACAGGTATCATTAAATCCAGAAAGCTGGCTGGTCCAGATTAAGAGTTATTTTAATGTTCACAATAATATTTCTATAATTTCATTGCTTTCTAGTACCTGTCTTATAAATTATTATTTTTTCACTATAAGGTAGTTATATATAGTACACCATGTAGTAAAACCTAACGAACTAAATATCTACATACTATAGTAGTATTTTTTATACATATGTCTAGCCCAAGCTTTTGCACTATGTATAAAGTTGTGTACTGCCTAATTTTTTTTCATACATCATTGTATAATTTTAAACAACTATGGGTTGGTACAGGAAGATTGAAATCATGAAGTTGATAAAACAAATCATTATGATCTCAAAATTGGTCAAGGTTCCTGAAAACCTCAACAGCAACCAAATCCACTGTTCACTCTCACTGAACTAGTTTTGATCACATTATGTCTGACAGAACTTAAGCAAGAATTCATGTGCACTGAAAGACAAAAGTACTTTATAAGTAACTAATAAAAAGTTAAAAGCTCTTCTTCAAGACAGTTTGTTTATAATGCAATTACTCAACCTCAGTACTTATTTTTCTTTTTTAAATGTATGATTTTACAGTAGATAAAGCAGAAAATTCAAAAGTTGTTTTAATGAAAAATGGTTTTTAATGTGTTACTAATTTCATACACGTATATAATATTCATGTACAGTTTACAACTACTGTATACTATTTTATTATCCAGTTCATATCTCAATCTTGATGACAGCTGGAAATAATTATGTTTTCTGGATTCATGTTTAAAATGTTGTAAAATTATACAAGAAAAGAAAATAGTACAGAGTTGTTACAGACATTTAATTCCAGAGATTACAGGAAAGAATCTTATGTCTACTGGGCTAGATAGCCAAATCTACTATTCATACACAAAAGCAGTGACAGTATTCTAAAAATGAATCAGTAAAAACCCAGAACATGTGTCTCTCATAGGATCTTAACTTATTTTAACTGTGTTTAAAGGCACAGTTACTAAATGTGGTCCCTATTAAATATTTGAATGGATATTTTTGTGGTGTATATCAAATGTTTTATACACAGAAAAGTTACTAGAAGTCTAGTATTAGCCAGAACATTTATGTCCTATGAGGTTTTATTTCATAAGTGGTAAAGGTGCAATTACAAATATAGTCCATGTTAAATAATTTGGTAGTTATTTTTATCACCTCTATGACATTTTTTAAGTTGTTTATACATTTCTTCATTTTTTTGCTCCAATTCATCAGTAATTATTTTATTTCAGAAAATTGTGTTCACTTTCTTGGCAAATTGGTGATGGATAAACAGTATATTGTTTTTTTATAGTAACATATTAAAGCACTTGTATAAAACTTTGTGTTATTGAAACATAAAATTAAACATTAAATATCATATGTAAATTTAGTTAATTTAAAAAAAAATTAAATAAAAATTATTATCTCTTATTAAAATCATTAGAAAATGAAGTCATAAGTAGTTGATATAAAGACATGGCCTTCAGGTGGCTGAGCAGTGAGTACGAGGGCTAATCACCTTAAAATCAGGTTCTGATACCTGCTGTTGGCACAACACAGATAGTCCATTGTATAGGTTTGTGTTTATCAACAAATAGACAAACAATCCTAGATATGTAACTGTCAACTTACTTCTTCCTTTGATTTTCTATGTAATTATCATGTGTTTATCAACAAACAATCCTAGATATGTAACTGTCAACTTACTTCTTCCTTTAATTTTCTATGTAATTATCACGTGTTTATCAACAAACAATCCTAGATATGTAACTGTCAACTTACTTCTTCCTTTAATTTTCTATGTAATTATTCAGTTAAGGTGAATCTTGCGAGTTTTCAACCCAATACACAGAGCTTGAAAAGCTCCTACTTTGTATAAGATGAAAGTATAAAAAGCTAGTACTGCACTGCCCATTTGTACAAGCAGTTTATAGTTTTATTATTAGTGTAACAAGCGGGCTTCATGCTAAACTACCTGTACCAGTAAAAAATTTTATTCAAATTGTTTCTTAGGAAACCTGAAATAATTTATTGATTTTTATATATCATTCTAATTCTATTATCATCTTGAATATCTTACAAAGTATATTTAGAATATTCAAACAGCTTTGTGTCATACGTTTGGATATCTTGTATAACAGCTTTTAGCAATTTAACAATGTCCATAAATTCACCTTACAAAAAATTTATTTAAACCCTTAAAAAGTATAGTTTTTAGTTTTTATTTATTTTGCAATTGGCTGTTTCAAAGTCTAACACTAATCAATAAAACTTGTTATATGGCTTGTTAAGTCATTTCTATACAGTTGACTGTATCCAAGTTTAGTATGTGTTAAACAAGTTAGTAAGATTTTAAAGGCATGTTAATATCTGTAATGTTAGTGATTTTTATCAATGGGTGTACTTGTAATTTTGATTTGCTTAAATTGTTCTTTCATAAAAAGTTCATTTTTTAGGTCATACCCAGACTTAAGATACATTTTTCATGGTTTGCATATGAAATTTTAATCAGACAAATCTGATCTATAAATCATCCATGATATTTTTACATTAAAAGTAATTACAATTCATTGAAAAGTTTACATATATGTGTAAAAATTGATATAAACCTTTTATTAAAACAAATGAATTTGGTTCTGCTCATAGTTAGAACTAATGTTTTTTTTGTTTTTCTTTAAATTTGTTTAATATTCTATGCATACAGTTTGAAGTTTTACAACAATAAAAAGACAAATATATTTTTGTATAGTTTTAGCATAAAACATTTTTTTTAATAAAAGTATTGCAATTTTTGACAGAATGTTTGACTTTTTTCTTTTTCTTTTACATCTTATATATTTGAACTTTACACTGCCCAAACAATAATAAACCTGTCACAAAATGTACATCATAATACTTGAAAAGGGAGAGTGTATTATACAGAACAGTTTGTATAAACTAAAGCCAAGTATATAAATATTCATCAACCTTGTCAGTGATTTTGAGGTACTCCAAATCACACTAATTTTCTTAATATGTTACAGTAACATTAACATTTCATGTTTGTCTCTCAAACCTTGGAACAATTCATTTTTCTGAAAAACAAGAAGAATTTGAATATGATTCAAACTTTTTACTTTTGTTAGGTGTAATGTGCGCAAGGAGTGGATTTTATTTGGGAACTCGGGACTGGAATGTACTTTTAAGGAAGCTAGTAATAATGATGTAGAGTATGTAGGATGGAGGAAAAGATAGAGGCAATCATGATTAAAGTAGATGCAATAGATAAGGAGAAATGTAGGTTGTGGGAAATAGCAGCAGGATTTCAGGAGGAGCTTAAGCTTTTACATGCAAGGGATACATCAGCTAACAATGACTTTAAGGAAGTTAGAAAGAGTACTGTTTGGGCTAAAAGTGGTGAATTTAGTTATAATGAGCCTATTCTGTTGAGCAACAAATTTCAGCCCTTGGCTTCTGCAGATGGGGAAGGAAACAAAGGG